>NC_030859.1:10182735-10285305 GCF_000208745.1 Theobroma cacao | reverse complement strand
GGAAATTTATTTTTCTATTAGTTTTGAATTCGAAATAGTTTATAATCTCTCGAAACATGATTTTAGCAACTAATACTCACGGGGGAAGCAAAAAAAAAAAACTGATATTAAGCCTAGCGAGGTTTCAATTGACATTTCGGATAATGAATGTCTATCGGGACATCGCGACTGTTGTCACGGGCTCGATGGGAGTTTCGGGTCGTGACATAAACAATCCTTTGTTGCTCAATCTACAGTTGAAGCAGAGTATATATCAGCTACTGTAACTTCCAACCAAGCTATTTGGTTGAGAAAAATGCTCATTAATTTGCAATTTCCTCAGAAATTTCCTACTGCATTATTGGTCGACAATAAGTCAGCTATTGCTATCACTAAGAACCTTGTTTTGCATGGCAAGACCAAGCATATTCAAGTGAAATTTCATGCCATCAAAGATGTTGAGAAGTTAAGTGAAATTAATGTTTAGTATTGTTGTTCTAAACTACAGTTAGTTAATATCATGACCAAGACTTTGGGAAAGCCAAGATTTGAGTACTTGAAAAGCAAAATGAATGTACAAAATGCAAGTACTATGAAGGAGTGTTGAGCAATAATACTTGCATGGCTGCAACACATGGCTATTTTCAAACTAACTTTGTTTCTTTAGTTTGTATCAATTTGCTTCGTTGCACTAGTTTTAGAGTTAATGCAATCTTGAGCTGTCCTTTTGATGTGTTACTTTGCATGTAAATTAACACTAACACTTGTTAAACATGTTTACAGTTGTTTCTTATGTACACAAGGTATATAAGCCTTGTTTTGTATTAATAAAAATAGTTATGATCATTATCTCTTCTATATACTCTGTTCTTTCTCTCAATCATAACATTAACAAAAAGGTCTCGGCAATCCAGAAGCCATTCACTAAGGATGATCTCATTTAAAAATCAAATACAACACTAGCAAAAACAAAAACACAAACACGTTGCAGCTCTACTTCGCAATCCGATATTCCCTCTTGATTTAAGCATAAACCATCAACAATTGAGCTTGTTTTTTGTTGATTACATCAACTTATATGGCAATTAAGCAGAAATACAAACTATAAGGTGAGGAGGGAGAGAAAATATCAGTTTTATATTCATTTGCTATAAAATTTATCATTTCTACTCTGTGTTCCTTGACTTAACCTGTCATTCTTAGTTGCCTTGAGCTGCACACTAATTTTCCTACACCAGAAAGAATCTAATGTCTAAAACAAATTCAATCCACATAATAGTTCAAACATGGTCATCAACATCTACCCTTCCTTCAAACTTAAATACCATTTCTTCAAGTTGTTGCCAAAAGTTGAGAACGAGCGGTAACAAATCTTGTTTTGAGATGGAGATTCCCTCTAACTCAAAAAAGATCAAAATCTCTCAGACGATCTTCTATTTCTTCTTCCAACTCAACAGATTTGTTCCTTATTCGCGGAACCGGCCATGATAATACTTCTTCCACCTGATAAAGCAAATATGCACCCATTCAAGATATATTAATAAATTTGTTTGTGTGGAGATTTAATTAGTGATAAGAACATATAGTAGTGTACTTTTTTCTTTCATTGCTAAAAGTTGCAGTAGATAACTAAAAGTAATTTCTTCTTAAGACAGAAAATGTTTATAGTTTATACTAATATCAAATAGCTAGACTACGCAATCTTGTTAATAAGTGAAAAATCTTAGTAAATTGCAACAAGTCTATGTCAAAATGTTTAAAGCAACAAATTTAACTATAAATAAGAGATAACAAATTAATGCATGTACGATTTGTGCAAATTATTTGTTGTTTGCAATTCATTTTCATATATGTTTTCAAAATTTTCAGCAAAGATTCAAAATATTCTATCTAGAGGAATACATATGTCATTTATAAGTTTACCTCAAAAAGCACGCATTCTATATGAGTAACGAGCTGCCCTGACATTCTTCATAATAATAGATGTGACATTTGCAAATCTTTCTTCTTCACGAATATCACAATAATACTCTTTTATATCATCCTAAATAAATGAATTCTTAAAAACAAGTGGATGACTGTGATGTGTAGATTTAACCATTTGTGGTATGGGAAAACATTCCAAATGAAGGCTTATATTAGCCTCAATACAGAAACAGAGGGTCCAGCACAACTTTCATCACATCTAAGACATGTATATCCATTGAAGAGCATTTGGCAACCTATCCCAAAATAGAAAAAATCAAGGTTGCATGTTCGAAGGTTAAATTTTAGACCCTGCCTCATGGAATTAAGGCATGTAGGATGGAGATGTAAGTCACACTCTAAACAACTATAGCTGATGCCAACAAATAAGAAATCATAGGCATGGCAACTTTTTGTAAGGAATATTTTTGCCCTAAGCAACTGTAGCGGATGAAAGGGGTGTTGCATCTTTTCAGGAAATCTAAGACAAGATCATGAAGAACATAAATATCATTGCAGTCTAGGCAACAGTAAGCTAGACCAAAGATCTCTAGTTGGCAATAGCTACAGTAGTAGCCTTTCTTTGCACTACCAAGTACCAACATGTGATCATGACTGAAATGAGATATCTTAGTTTTTCTAGCCATCTCTTTCTACCTTTGGCCTTGATTTCTATGAGCATTCAGTCCTGCACATTTCACATCAACCTTGAACTGACACTCAAAGCAAAAGTAAAGAAAACCATCTGAAATGTCCCCATATTCATCACATATAAAGTGCCTGGTATTAAGAGATCTAGTAAGAAGGTTTAGAGCATGTTGGGGATGAAGAGGATGTACCACCTCATTGGGCAATTCAGTGCATGCTTTGTGTAGGTAATATCCACATTCTTTATAGATATAGGCTGGACCATGAATTTCCAGCTTGCAAGCCTTGCAGCCAAGATTTTCATCTTCCTTTTGTACCTCATGAAAATTCAAAGGATGATGATGGTTGAAATGATGAATTTGCATCTGAAAGGTAAAAAAAAAAAAACAAAAGAGACGGTTACTCTGTTTTAATGATATTCAAAAAAGGTATTAAGGAAGATTCACTAATAATGAAAAATTATTATATTAATCTAAAACCATTCTCTCTACATGCTTTAATGTCATTCTAAAATTTAAGATAAACATCTCACCTAAAATCAATTTAATAAGTGAAGTTCACAGGAATTCTCCTCCATGAAAACCAAAGAACCCACATAAATTGCAATTAAATATTTGTCAATTTTTGTTGAGAAAATGTGACAACATCTCAAGTTGTGAATCACCTTCTTGCCTCTTCCAACATATAATAACATTATTAAACTTTCCTTTCGCAAAGATTTAATAATTTCAAAACTTAAATTAATAAAAAATATGACTTTTGAGTTTCAAGGACTATTAATATTTTTCCAATGCCAACATAAAGAGCATCAATTTCATTAAAAATCCTCCATAAAGATCAGGGGGTCAAATCCTTCTCCTTTACCATAAACACTTTCACTTACTAACATATGTGAAATTTATTTTATTACAATTTTAACATAACACTAAGACACCGAGTTTTGCCATGCAAAACATTGTACAATATTGTCATTATCAAAGACTAGGAGTCAAATTGCTTCAAGAGTTAGGAGAAAATTTTATACTATTGTCTATGATGCTATACCTTAAGTAGGGATGTCAACGTGTACCTTATTATAAGGTATTCGCTGGTACCCAACCTGGTTATACCGAGTTAGGGTACTCAATAAATGGGTTCAGAACGGGTTTGGGTAGTGATTTCACTACCTAAATCGAGGTTCGGGTCGGGTTTGGGTATCACTCTTTAGATACGCGTTACCCAAATCCGATTATTTTATATTCGAGTTTCGCGAGTACCGGCCCCGAACTTGATTATAATACCCATTTAAATAATTGAATAAAATTGGTCTATTTTGTTGCTGATGTGATTCGAGCCCAAGTACAGAAGGAAAACACCCAAAGCCTGTACCATCTTGACAAACAATTTCTTTTGTTAAATGTTGACAAATATATTAAAAATAAAGTTAGCCGAATTATTAATGTGATGACATTAATATATATAAATAAAAAATTATTAGATTATTAATTATGTTTAAATAATATGAATATCATATCATACTACACAAAAAATATAATTACTACATTGCCAAGTACCAGCATGTGTTCGTGATTAAAATGGGATATCTTAGTTTTTCTGTCCATTTCTTTTAGCCTTTGCCCTTGATTTCTAAGACCACTCAATCCTCCACATTTCACATGAACCTTGAACTGTCGACACTTGAAGAAGAAGTAAAAAAACCCATTCACAAGGTCCCCACATTCATCACATATGAAGAGCTCGAGTGTAGTATTAGGATGTCTAGTCAAAAAGCTTAAAGGATGGGGATGAAGAGGATGTAACACCTCAGGGGGCAATTCATAGCATGCTTTGTGTATGTAATAATAACAACATTTTTTACATACATATAACGGACCAAAAATTTTCAACTTGCAAACCTAGCATGTAGGCTTTTCATCTTCCTCAAATACCTCATGAAAATCCAAAGGATGTTCATGGATGAAATATTCAATTTGCATTTGAAAGATAAAGAAAAAAAAAACAAAAACAAAAGAGAAGGTTACTATATGTTGAGGTACTATTCAGAAAAGAATTAAGGAAAAAAGCATTAATAATAAAAACTTATTATATTATTTTAGACAATTCTCATGCTTTCATGTCATTTTAAATTTTAAGATAAAAATCTCATTTAAAATCAATTTAATAAGTGAAGTTCACAAGAATTCTCCCCCATGAAAACCAATCAACAAATATTAATACTAATCATATGTTTGAGAAAATCTGGCAACTATCTCAAGTTATGAATCACCTTTGTACCTCTTTGAGCATAAAATAGCATTATTAAACTTTCCTTTTACAAAGATTTAATAAATTCAAAATTTAAAATTAATGAAAAATATAACTTTTGAGTTTTGAAGGCTATTAATATTTTTCCAAATTTCACTTTAATTAATTTCAACCTTTAATTCCCATATTGAGTTCCACTACTCAATCTATGAACACTTTTACCTACTTATGTGTGTGTGTGTGTGAGTATATATGTGAAATTTATTTCATGACAATTTTAACATGACACTAAGACATTGAGTTTTGCAATGTAAAGAATTTTTACAATATTGCCTTAGCAAAGACTAAGAATCAAATTGCTTCAAGAATTATTGTTTATGATGTTGTACCTTAAGTTGTTGACTTTTGTAAATACTAGTATCAGTTGTTTCACCAAGCTCAGAAAGAAATTCTGGATTGCCCTGCTTTGATTCACCTTGTTCCATCCACCTTAAGGGAGGTCGCCCCATGGTCAAATTACATAGTCATAAACCGGGGTATTGAGGGCAACAATTTTTTGGTTGATTTATGTTGAGTCAAACATTTACATTATATATTAGTAACACAAAAAGAGAGTGAAGCAAATGGATTGGGCAAAAAAAGAATATGGTAGGCCGTACCTCATTGAGAACACATTCAATATGAGCTACATATTTGCATTTCTCACAACAATACACATGATGGTTTGAGTTCCTTTTGTCTTCACAGATATTGCAATAATATTCTCTCGAATCATCTTCTCTAACTAAATTTTTAAGGAAAAGTTCATGCCTATGATATCTATGTTTCACTTTATATGGTATTGAAGCACATTTGAAATCAAAATTGAGACCGCACTACACACAGTGGTAAAAAGCCTCATTTTGACAGTCATCACACTTCAAAATGTCCATGCTAAGGCGACTTCGCAAATAGGTGAGGTCATGCTTATGACAGTTATTCTTGAGAGTAGGTAGGTATCTTGCACAGCACAAATGAAGCCAAAAGTTGCATTGATAACAACAATAGTGTTGATTCGTAACATAAGGTTGATCTGGACAATATGAACTTTGAAGTCAATCTTTGCAAGCATTGCAAGAGGCTGAAAGATTGCCAACTTGCAAGTAAAGATGGTGAGACGGATGAAAAGGATGCTGCAGCTTTTTGTGCATCTCCCAAGTGCATGATTCATGAAGGAAGATGTAATACCCCATATTTTGAAACAGTGATTAATAAAGTTGATCGGATGCAAATTGAAGTCAATTATAATGTTTAAAAGTGATGAAAGATGAAAGAAATCGTTTAGGATAAAATATTCCGCACGCTAGGAAATAACAATAAAATTATAATATTTTTATCGAAAGAGAATTTGTGAGATAAAAGGGGGATTCGGAAGTCAATTGAGGCATAATAAGGTATTTTAGGTACCAAGGAGACAAGAGGAAATTTTTAGAATAAAATATTATTTTATTAATAAAATAATATTAAAATATTAATATTTAGCCGGATGTCGAAATCAAAATCAATTATGAAGAAGGATCATATGGTTGATCCAAGTGGGGGAGAAGAAACACAAATAAATTTTTGGAAATGAGCGAAGAAAGTGAAATACGCGTGTTTTCCTAAGTCGAGCCAACGCGGATAAGTTAATATTTAAATATTATAGTAATACCGCGTTGCAGTGCAATTTTGATAATTTGGTAGTACACGTACAGAGGAAGGACGATAGATAAAAATTGAAATTTTTAGACTTATTAAAAGGATCGAGTTTGAAATATAAAGATTAAANGTTGAAGTGCAATTTTGATAATTTGGTAGTACACGTACAGAGGAAGGAAGATAGATGAAAATTGAAATTTTTAGACGTATTAAAAGGATTGAATTTAAAATATAAAGATTGAAGGATTATGTAGTGGAATTAATTGAAGAAATAAAATGAACATATAGCAAAATAATAATAGTATATATATATATATATATAGATAAAGATAGACCAACATGGGCAGCCGCCCATGTGGTCAATAAAAAGATTCAAAAAACTCTTTGAATTGTTTGATGGGGGGGGGGGGGGGTGCCAAATTGGAAGAAAACAAATTGGAAGATTCATGAAACAAAAAAAAATAAAAAAGATAAGTAAAGTGAAGAAGACATAGAAGAAAAGAGAAGTCGATTGTGAGGGAGAATAAAAGAGAAACAAAAGAACAAAGGAAAGAAAGAAGCAGCCGAGAGAAAAGGAAAAAAAAAAAGAAGAGAAAGCCGAGCGTGCGAAATAAAGTGAGAGGAGAAAGAGTTGAGTTGAGGGGGCGATTTTGCTGCAAATTTTGGAGGAGGAAAGAACTGATTTTGAGGATGGAAGGAACAGCTTTGGCTACTGATTTTTGAGGCTTTAACTGCTGATTTTGAAGGCTGAAAAGTGCAGTTTTTGCTGCTGATTTTGAATGCTGAACGATATGGTTTTGGTTGCTAATCTTTGTAGCTTTGGCTGCTGATTTTTGAAGGAAAAATAGAACAGCTTAACTGTTGATTTTGAAGAGAAATAGAGCAGCTTAATTGCTGATTTTGATGTGTATATGAGCAGCTCTAGCTGCTAGAAATTTCTTGGTTGAAAGACAAGAAGTTGTGGCCGGCGGTGAGAGAGAGAGGAAAAGAAAAAGAAAAAAGAAAGGAAAAGAAAAGAAAAAAAATATATATATATATATATACATATATGCGTATAAATGGACATGACCCAATAAGGAAAGAATGGGCATGGCCTAATTAGAAAGAGATGGGAAGAGTTCATGAAAAATGGTCCAAAAACAACAAAGGAAGAAAAGTCCAAAAGAAAAGGAAGGTGGAGACTTGGGCTAACTTAGCCTAATTGGGTAAAATTTCTTTACTCTACTCCATGGCTTATTGTGAAATTGGATTATATGGAGGCTAGCCCATTTTATTTAATTATACATTGGTTATTTGGTGATATGAATTAAATTTAAATTACTTTAATATAATATTTAAATATTTTATTAGGAGGTGTCATAGGACTAAAGTAAAGAAGAAAATGTGAAATTTACGAATAGTGCTCGAATGAAGTTAAGAAATTTTAAATGATTTATTATGAAGAATTATTGATGTTGGAGGAATTTAGATGCATAATTTGGTTGAGAGTGTTAAGTTGATTGGTAAAATATTGGAAGAAATGAGGAGAAATAATGTAGATTTATGATAGAATGAGAGAGAGAAGTGGAATTGATGCACTAAGTATATTCGATTTAAATTGTTGCTAGGAAAGTTTGTTGTGGGAGCGTGCCGAACGACGTAGGTGACTGGCAAATAGGAATAATTATATGAGTACGAATCAATAGCGACGTAAAAATCCCGCTATTGTGAAGTGAGTAACCTTATCATCATTTTGATTATCTAAAGTGGTCTTTTTATTCGATTTTGTGAATTTTATGGAAAATGTGTTTAAATGAAATGAATTTATAAATTGTCTTGAAACTGAATGATGACTTTGAAAATAGAGTAATTGGAGACCACTTGATATATTGTAAATTTATGGTTTTAATTGATTGGCTTATGGCAATATTGGCATGAATGGTTGAATTGCTAAATGTGCTGAAAATGCACGAATTATTGATTTCCTTGAGAGGCTGTAAACTAAAATAATTGTCATGTCATGCTATTGCAAATTTTATTGTATGGTGGGTTTAGCTTGTTGCAGTGGGCGGGTTCTGTGGACCAGCCTATTAGAGGGGCACGAAATCTGGTTATATTCATACCTCGGTCGGAGAGGCGCGTAAGGTATCTCCTGAGGTATGGTTAGAGTTCACGTCACGCCGAACCACCTCGTGATGATGAACTCCGCTAACGCTAAGGAACAGTTGTGTTTTCAAAACGAAATAAAAATATGTTTTACGTGTATACGAAATTTTTAACAGCTTTGGTGGGCTAGAGTGTACGCCTCTGATCAAGGTGTCATCGAGTACTATTTGATGGCATGAGCCAAATGTTTATGAAAGTCATAAGCCTTAATGAGAAATTAAATGAAATACAACCGTTTGCATGAGTTGGGATGAATTTTCAAATTGTGAAATACGTAATGTGATGAGATATTTTGATTGTCTCATTTTACTCGGCTTTAGCTGATTTAAATGATGTTTGTTTACTCACTGGGATTTTATAATCTCATCACCCTCCTTTCCACCTATTTCAGGCTCAGAATAGACTGTAGATAGCTGGTATCGTCGAGGACTACAGTTGGACTTGCATCATCCAAAAATTGTAGGTTCATTTCTTATGATACTTTTGGTCATTCATGGGCCCACGTGTCACTGTAAATTAAATTTTATACTTTGGTTATCTGTATTACAGTATGTATGAATTTATTTAGCTTTTACGCTACAAAAATTATTTACCGGTAACTCTATAAATATTATTTTATAAGAAATTAGAATATTTTATTGAATAATTTTGTTATATTCAAATAGATATAATTTCGTTTAAAATGAATGTTTTAGACATCTAAATATATTCTTGATTATGAAATATGTGTTTTCCACTCGTATATTATATTTTTAACTGGCTTCGAGATTAGTGTGGAAAAATGACCAAAATGCCCCTGTGAAACAAAAATTATTTTTCTATTGTTTTGATTTGGAAATAGTTTATAACTTCTCAAAACATGTTATTTTACAACTATTGATCACAAGGGAGGTGAGAAACTGATATAAAAGCCTTGCGAGGTTCCGAGCGGCATTCTGGGTGATGAATGTCTATCGGGACATCACCACGGTTGTCACGGGCTCGAGGAGAGTACCGGGTCATGACAGAAGAAGTAGCAATCAAGGCAACCATAAAACTTGCCTGATAAAGGCTCCTCACACCAATTGCAATTGATGTAAAATGGACTTATCTTCCTATAGTTGAAAAGGCTCAAATCATGCAGGTGGATGAAATGTTGAATGGTGCTTTTTTGTTCTTGACGCTTGCATCTCCACCAGCGTTCTTCATCTGTTTTTTAAGCACACAAATAATCAAGATTGAAGGAGCATCATTTGCAACTGTATCTGAAATCTAGAGCTATGCAAGCACATTTATCACATATGAAAGGCAACCATTCATGGGAAAACAGATCAAGGTAGTGTTCAGAGTGGAGAAGATGTGTTATCTAAATAGGCAACTGTTGTTATGCACAGTTTCCATGCAGCCAAAAGTTGTAGCTTTCACAGGTATAGGTGCTAGATTGATCAGCAATTTCCTCAGTGCATTTAGCACATACCCTGCAATTGATACGTCGATAATCATAGCACAAGAAATGTTCATGAAGGAAAGGTTTGATTTCCATCTCAAAGGAAAATTGGTATAGATGGGAAAAGTCTAAAAAGATCAATATCAAGCCAGAAAGGTAGAAGTATATGGTATCACCAATCGATTATGAAAGCAAAAGTGAATTGGTTTAAAGTATCATTAACCCAAACTTTGCTAACTTTTGGTATCAAATAATTGAGGGTTCTGTTGTGGATTTGGGATTACTTAGATCCATCATAAAGCTAAGTACTGATTCATTGATTCTTATGGTCGGCCAATACAACAAAGTAAATCCATCTTTCTTTTACTTTATTCTTTTATTTCATTACAAGGCATAGAATTATGAGTTCAAATTTAAATTTAAGTGTTGAAGGTCATAATTGGGAAACCTAGGTTAAACCTTGATGGAGGAGATTTAGGTAGACTTTGAGTAGAATAGCGTATGATCGAATGAACTTAGTTGATTAGGTGATTTGATTGCATATAAGGTAGACATACACTTATAAGCCATAAGTAACCAAAATTAGAGCACGAACTTAATGAATCTTTCTTCAATTTAATTTGCATAGAGATATAATAAATTAATTGGGAAATGTATTTTTATGAGAAACTCGATAGAAGCTTGTAGATAATTTAGGACTTTAAGTTAACAACTTAATCCATTAAATTAAGTTAAGAGGGAGAGACAATAATCAAATGAAGTATTGAGGAAAATCATAATCTTAGGTTTGGTAATCACTAAAAGTTAATAAAATAATTCTGTGACATATTTTAGATTAGTTTTATTTATTAGTTTATTAGTTTTAATTTTAATTTTAATTGTTTAGATAAATTTAAGGTGTGTTAATTTTAGTAGTTAACAGTAAAAATTAATTCAATTCTTTGTGAGATCGACACTTTACTAATCACTATATTATCTTTGTGATACGTATACTTACATGGGTGGAAAATTAAACAACACCTACGTGGGTATGGCACACTAGGCCCCAGTAAGCCACTTATAGTCATTCAATCATCATTCATTTGTTGGAGATTGGATCTTTGTGAATTGATGTGTTTATGTAAACAATGGATTGCAAAAATTTTCTAACTACTGAATCAAGCAATCCAAATACACAAGCAAAAGTCACACATCATACTTATTGCAAAATCATGTAATCATATCCATAAAAATCAAGAATCTATAAAGAATGATGAACATACCCTTCTTTGATTCTGTTCCTCAAATTTGGTTCACATTGACTAGCAATATGTGATGAATATTTCTCCTTGATCCCGTTCGAACTAGGCAAAATGGTAAATATAACAATTGTAGCCCTATTATTTTAGCTTTCCAATGCCTACAGAATCACATCGTTTGGACCTCCAGAGAGAAAGTTATGCCCAAATTATTGAAACAAGTTTTTTCTTTACAAGATTCTCGATTCTGGACTCCTAGTGAATTATAGTAAATTCACCACCACACCAAAGATTGATTTCTCAACCAAATAAACTTACCACTTATTCTTCAAGAATGACTTTCAACTTAAACCTTGAGTAGATAATGTCTGGAATGCTAAATCAAGATGGTAACAATTGAATATCTCTCTTTTTTTTTCTTTAAATCTATTATTGTTTTTCTTGTGAAGGTTTTTAGAAAAAAATATACCAAGATTGGAGATCTAAAAGCTAAAAAGAGGGGGGATTATGGGAGATTCTTAGAAGAACTTTTGAACTTAGGGTTTCGACCTTAAAAAAAATGAAAATTTTTTTCCTCATTTATAAGGTGTAGCCAAGACTTTTAATTTTTTGTTTCTTGATGGCTCTTCTTTTTTAATTAAAAATAAATTCCTATCAAGAGTCCAAGTTGGTCATCCATAAAATGTTATGATTGTACCATACTCCTTCAATAATAATTATAATTATAATTAAAAAATAAATAATTTATTTATTTAATTATAATTATTTGTCCAAGTCAAAATAGAATTTCTTATTAAATAATTATTCTATTTTATTATTATTCATCTTTAATTAAAACGAATTAATAATAAATAAAGGAATCTTGATCAAACATGGACTCTTATAATTTATCAAAAAATTATAATTATTTATAAATAAAGAATAAATAATTTAATTCTTTAATTATAATTAAAATCCTCCAATATTATTTTAATCTTAAGACAATAATTATCTTAATTAAAATTCTTCGTTTTAAGACAACTTTTGCCTAAAAAAACATTTATTCATTAAGACAATTTGTTGACTTACCAAAAATAAAATTATATAATTAAGACATCTCTTGTCTTAAATCAACACATATACTCTTGTCTAAATTAAAATAACTCTTATCTTAATTAAGACAACACATTTACCTTATCTAAATTGAGACAACTTTTGTCTCAATTAAGACAATATGTAAAGTTACCATTTTTGAACATAAATTTAAATAATTAAATAAAACATGTATTCCAACTTAAATAAGTTGAATTCTACAAAGTTAAGTAGGAAATCTATTTAAACATAGATATTTCAAGCTCCAATAAACTTAAAATTACTCTTAATCTTATTAAGATAATTCAAGTTTATTAACCATAAAATCACTACACTATAGATTCATGATTGCACTCTTAGATAAACTACAATTACAAGAAATGATCTAATATTTAATATTCAATATTGGTTGTCCAAATTGCAAACCTTATGTTATGAACGCTTGTAACCATACAATGACAAAAGACAAAATTACCATTTTACCCTTTATGTCAATTTTTCCCCTTAGTCTTAGATTTCATCTAATTGGTGATCCAATACTCTAGATATTATCTTTTGAGTATCAAAATGTAATGGGTAGCTAATTCATCTATCCACTAGGCCTAGATTAATCACTAATCTTTCTGAAATCACTAGAAGTGATGTTAATGTTATGAACTCCACTATTTAGATATATGTTCTCGAATGCTCACCTTAATTATAATCTCAACATACAGAGTCTAGATCAATGCATTAAGATGATCATGCCCATGGTATATTAAAGATTACAAGGAGATAAAACACGAGTCCACTATCCATTAGGATTTTGGTTCTACCATAAGTAAATGCATAAATGGGAGATCAAGATTTAAGTAACGATTAAAACTTAAATTTGATTTTGATGTGATTCCAATTCATGTTATAGTGTCATTACTCAAAGTCAATGATTTTGATGATTTGATACTTATCATTCCCTTGAAATGAATCACATTTCTTTCGTTAAAAGTAACTTAGACACTGCAGCCTTAACATAACAAAGTGATTAGCTTTATTATACTGTGAACAATTTTTTATTTGAATTGAAATACATGTCTCCTATGTATGACTTTTCATACAAATGTATTTTAATATCATAATAGAATCATGGTACCTTTATAACTAGATAATAAATATTTATGTAAAGCAACCTTATCATCTTATTATCAAAATGTGCTTTCATTGCAAATAAAATAAATGGAATATAATCATGAGAATATACTTGCTTTTTGGGGCACTATATTCTCAAATTCTTAACATCATTCATAGGTGACTCCTTCTCAAATTCTTAACATCATTCATAGGTGACTCCTTTGCCACTATCATCACACATAGAACATTTATCACAATTAATGCATACATCCATACATAGATGTTAATACATGAATATGAAACTTCTCAATATAAACAATGTATAAGCATTTCATTCACAATATCTATAACATTTACATTTCATGTACTTTGTCATTCAACCCAAGTGCTCGCATTGGCTTTCAAGCCATCGTCCGTAACATTTACACATTTTTATATAAGTCAAATACCATTCATTGGCTTAACATTCAACATAAACAAGTATTTATGAACAATAATAAAAAAACAACTAGTCGAACAAAACATGACTTGATTCTAAGGCTTCAAAAGGGCTGTTATGTCACCTATCGAAAGAAAAACATATCATGTTTCTATAACGCGGGTGGCTAGACAACTATCACTGATTTGTTATAAAAATATGGGAAACTAATGTATGAGTCACAAAGATTCCATGAGTGAATACGGGAAAAGGACAAGCTAAGAGGAAAGGTTTTTACAATAAAACATACTTTGCGAAAACGTCATGAGATTTATAAACATTCACATAGTTCCTTTCAATGCTCAATAATCATCATTTTAAATCATTTTTCTCAAAAGCAATTTAAATCCAAGTTATGCAAACATTTGGATAAACAATTTGTAATGCCACATACAAAACATTTATGAAAAGAAAACAAGAGATTTCATTACCTTTAGGTATCAACACCTTACCTTTAGTGGCGGTACAAACCATTCATTTAAACCCTTTACAGTGGGTTCCTTTCGTCACATTTGAGTATTTACTCTTTTTCCATTTTCTGTACTCATTATACCTCTATACAATCATTTTGCATTCTCATATAACTTGACATTGATCATGACAACAATACATAAATAGCATACCTTGTCTAACTTGTTTACATCACCTTATCTATAATGAATGCTGCCCACCCTACTTGAAACGGATAGTGAAATAGTCCCCACTACCACGAATTTCTTTTGAGCTCATTTTGAGTGGCACTCTAGCCTCGAGTTGACTAGTCCCTACCCCAACTCAAGACGAATAGTAAAATAATCCCCACTATCTTAGATTCTTTATTACCTTTCGTGAGTAGCACATCAGCCTCACCCACGTTTCTCTTAGATTGAGGGTCAATGAAACCCATAATATATACTTTGAATTCATTCTTTTTTTAAATTTCATTAATCTTTTTCGTTCATAAATCATCATACATGTGGTAACTACATCACATACCATTTCATAGTCATGCATTTCATATTATTATAGAATAGGAAATCTGTAAATATTTCCTTATTAATTAAAGTAATTATAGAAATTAGGGATCATCATAATTATAGGAATTAGGAATCATGATAATTATAAGAACTTTATTTTCTTTATTCTTTTCCTATTTTAGAGATGTTTAGGCTGTATATATAGATGATGTATTATGAATTAATTTGCAGAGTTTTCTCTTCCAAAATAACATGGTATTAGAGTTGTTTTGGCTAATCTGTTTCCTTTGAATTAGAGTTCTTTGTTTCTCTTTTTCACCCAAACCTAGATCACCCATATAAAGTGACAATCTGATCTCACAACTAGCACTAGGAGGAAACCCATTTGCCAATAGGCTTTTTCCTAAAATCTAGCCACTCTAGTCCCTATGAGTGGTTATCACGTGCCACTTTTAGTTTCTGGTTCTGTTCCACGCGTCGACGTTTGAAAGGCATCTGTTAGATTTTCACTCCGTCTTATCCTCTAGTCTTCACATTGAAGATTCTTCTTATCTGGTCTTCACATTGAAAGGTTTCAACAAGATAGTTTGGTACTCTTGTTGGGTTTTCTTATTGGGTTTTCAAGATGGTAAAGCTTGTGCTAGAGAAAAAATCAATGTTAGTGGCTAATGTGATTCCTATGATGACAAAGGTCACAGAGTATAAGCTTAATGGTTCCAAGTATTTGGATTGGAACAAGATAGTTCAAGTCTATTTAAGAAGTATCGATAAGGATGATCATATTACTAATGATTTTCTTACTAATAATACAAGGCAAACTTGGATCAAGGAAGACGCACAGCTATTCTTATAGATTCAAAATTCTATTAACAGTGAGATTATTAGCCTAATTAATCATTGTGAGTTTGTTAAAGAGTTGATAAATTTTTTCGATTTTTTATATTTTAGTAAAGGGAATATCTTTCGTATTTATGAGATATGTGAAACATTTTATGGTGAAAAGAAACAAGATAGGTCTCTCATAGCCTATTTTATGGATTTTAGAGGAATTTATGAAGAACTTAATATTCTGTTGCCTTTTAGTCCTAATGTGAAGGTTCAGCAAGTTCAATGGGAGCAAATGACGGTTATGAGTTTTCTTGCGAGTCTCCCTTCAAAGCTTGAGACTGTCAAATCTCAAATTCTTTCTGGCTTCGAGATCTCCTCCTTACATGACACCTTTACGAAAGTATTTCGTATAGAAAGCTTTAGCTCCATGTTGGCTCAAACTAATAACAACACTCTTGTAAGTCATCAAAATAACAAGAGTGGTAACAAAAGTGAAGGAACGGGCAATCTTAACTGAGATGTTGATTGTCGTAGTTAGGAGTCATGAGGAATTGTGTGCTATTATTATCATGAGCCGAGCCATACAAAGCATTTTTTGTAAGAAACTCCAAAATAAGTCTCAATGAGGTCAGTTAGCAAATGTTGTAGCTTCTAATAATTTATCTTTTGAGAAGACTATTCTAGTTTTTGTAGATGAATTTGCCTAATTCTCTCAATACCAGGAATAATTAAAATCCACTACTTCTCCTATCATTGCTATCATTGAGTCAAGTAACTCCACTACATGTCTTATTTCCCTATCATCCAAATAGGTCATTGATTTTGGTGCCTTAGATCACATGATAGGTAATTCGAATCTATTTTCCACTTTTCAATCACGTACAACCTCCTATAATGTTACTTTAGTAGACAGGTCAACCTTTTGTGTTCTTGGTTTTGGAACTATTAATCCAACTCTATCAAATTTGTTATTGAATGTCTTAAATCTACCTAGGTTTTCTTTTAATTTAATCTTTGTTAGTAAACTCATTCGTCCCTTTAATTGTTATATATCATTATTTCTCGATATTTGTCTATTTCAGTAACTTATGATGAAGTAGATTATTGATAGAGGTCATAAGTTTGGAGGTCTCTACTACCTTGACACACAAGTGCTGAGATCTATAGCTTGTTCAAGTGTATTGACCCCCTTTGAGATGCATTGTTGGTTGAGACATCCTTATCTATCTTCTTTAAAGAAATTATGTCCTCGATTTCAAAATGTATCATCGTTAGGTTGTGAGTCATATCAGTTTGTCAAACATCATCGTCTCCCTTCAGTTTTTAGAGTCAATAAGCAGGTTGTGTCCACTTTTGAGTTAGTCCATTATGATGTTTGGGGTTTTTGTCCTATTGTGTCTAAGTCTGATTTTAAATACTTTGTTACTTTTGTTAACGACTATTCTTGTGTCACTTGGCTATACTTAATGAAAAATTGTTTCAAGTTATTCTCTATTTTTTGTGCCTTTTTTTGCTGAAATAAAAACACAGTTTAATGTTTTTGTGAGCACATTGCGAAATGATAACGCCAAAGAATATTTTTGTGATAAATTTTAGTCCTATATGATTCATAATGGCATTCTCCATCAATCGTCTTGTATTGATACACCCTCTTAAAATGGAGTTATCGAGAAAAAAATAGACATCTTCTTGAGGTAGTGTCGTAAAGTGCGGGTCCGAGAACCCGACCGCTAGACGTGGTGTGATTTGGGAGTCGCCACCAATCTTTTTGTTTTCTTAGGTGTGATTGGCCACCCTATTTTGTCCTACTCAATGAAATCATAAATTAATTTTAGGTCCGTTGAAAGAACAATAAACTAGTCTACATATCCTTTAGATTTGGGTTTGGGAGTACGGTTACGCACGGGGAAGGATTAACACCCCTGTGATGCCCGTTTCACAAACGGTACTATTTAATCATATATTATCCTGACCCATTAATTTTATTCTTATATTTTCTTAATTGTTATTTATTTATTTCATCTTTTATTAGAATATTTTATTTCATTTTTACGGGTTTAACATGCACATGATGCAATTGTGAAACGCGTGGCATAAAATTAGGATAATGCCAAATGAAAATCCTTTATTGAGTGTACTTTTCGAATCCGCCCATCATACTGGTGGGATCCAGAAGTATTCTCTCACCTAGGGAAATACCTTAGCAACTCGCCTTCACAAGTTTACTTGGTAGATCCTATCATCGAGATAGTCATTTGTGAGTAAAGAACAGTGTTTTCATGAATGCAAATCTTAATACCGGTAAAAGCCTTTTATTAAAGATATTTCTCTGAACCCTCCGATCGTACTGGTGGAGTTCGGAGGTATCTTTTCACCTAGGGAGTTTACCGATGAAACTCGCTTTCGCAAGCTTTCTCGAAAAGTCCCATCATCGGGGTTTAGACCCGTATACAAAATATATCTATATGCCATGACATTTAACAATGCGACCATGATACGTGATGCACTCGTAGGTTCTATGTTCGTTTCTTATTTTCCACGAAATTTACTACTTATTCTTTGTGTGAGTTTATTATAAACAAATAATTTACGTTTATTGATTGTTTTTGTATAACCATTTCTATGTCGATATATATTTTACTATATAGGTACTTATTTATTATACGAAACTCCAAAATCAAATTTTTAGACCAAGTATATTTTTATTATCTGTAATTTGTTATTTTTTGAATATGTGTTTTCCACTTTTGTATTATGATTAACGAATTTATTGTTATCGTTAATTTTCTATTTATTTTGTTTTGTATATTTTGATTAATTGGTGATTGCATATATAGTTTTTTTATTTTATTTAAAATTAGGAACATTGGAATTCCAAATTAAGACCCTCCCATCATACTGGTGGAGTCTTAATCGAAACCCCTAATCTAGGGAAGTTTACTCGGAATTACGACTTCTCGCGCTCCGGATGGACATCCCGTCATCGGTATTAAACTTAAATGATTACTTTATCTATATTAAATAACTAATTATTTTATCTTATTTTTTTAATCATATATTTGCTTTATTCATTAATCTAGTTTTATTTTTTTTTGTTTTTTATTTTTTTATTTGTCTAGATCTATTACTACAAACGTATTTCATTTAGTAATTTATTTTGTTTGTTTTACATATATATATTTCACTTACCTAAACTTACATATTTAATAAATATTCTCCTAAGTTTAAGTGCTTTTTATAACTAGACATTTTTTTATATGTTTTAATATATTTTTTGCTTTATTATTTCTTGTTTTTTTATTTGTATTAATTTCCTAAGTTTAAACTATCATCTAAAAAATTTTAAAATGTTATACGAAAATAATTTAGAACAAATAAAATAGACCAACCTAAAACACAAACAAATCCATAAAAAGATTAAAAATTTACCTTGTTAAGCTAAAAGCGGCCCAAGATAGCCAGCCTGTTCCAACTAAACTGCCTCCCTGAGGCCTGCGTAGCCTCTTTTCAAAACGCACCATTTTGGTGCATAAACCACAACCTCTCCACCTCCAAAACTACGCCGTTTTGATCACCACTCCACCTTCCCAAAAACAACGCCGTTTCACTTTAAACCCTAGGTGTAAAATCCCCTTTTCTTTCTTTTCTCCCCATTTCCTCGCCTCACTTTCTCTCTCTACCCGCCGGCCTCTCTACCTTCTCTCTACCAGTCGACCTCCAAAAGACCTTCCTCTAAAACTCTTAGATCCCTCTAAACCTTTCAACTGCTGTAGCCCTTTCCCCAAAAATCTCTCACTGGCGGCAACCTTCAGGAATCCCCTTCACTTTCTAATCGACGGCACCACATAGGCTTCCTTCTTTCCTTCACTTCGCCGATGGCAGTTAAGATCTCCTCTCTCTCCATCGGTGTTGATCTCTAAATGGCCTCCTTTCCTTAAATCGCAACGGTGGCATCGGAATTTCACTCTCTCTTTAACCCGAAAAGTCCTTTCCTTCTTTAAGCGACCGGTGGCAACCCATGCTCATCAAAAACTCAAGATGCCTCCAAAACAGTAGCACAAAACCCTTCCCCAAAATCCCTCTAAAAACTAACTAAACATTCCCTCAAAAATCCTCACCCATCGTGTATTTTTCTTTTATTTTTTTATATTTTTTGGTTGAGAATTTGTGGTAATGGCTCTAGAAAACTTAAGGTTTTTGATTCTCTACGTTTTTGGGTTGCTACGGATTCTTAGGGATTTTGATTGTCGATTCTCTCTGGTTTTTTGTTCCAAAAAAAATTGTTTTTCTTCTCCCCCCAAATCGATTCGAAGCCCTTTTTTTAAGAATTGGATTGTCCAAAAATTTGGACAATCCAGAGGTGAAATCATGCTATTTTGAGCATGATTTCATAAGGCTTTGGCAAACAAGAGGGGTTGGTAGTCGGAGGTGACCACTCCTCCCAAAATTCGACTACCTTTCAAGGGCATTAATGCCCTGTAATGATGGACTGGAGAAGGGGCTGAGCACATGTTCAGTCCTTTCCTATTCATTCTATTTTTTTTCTATTTTTTAATTTATTTCTTTATTTTATTTTTTTATTTTTTTAGTTTTTTTAATTATATTTCATTATCATTTATTTTTTTATTTTTTGAAATAGGTATCTACAGTTGCCCCTCTTTGTACATTCTTGAGAATCAAGAATAGTGCAAAGACATAGACATCATATTCAATTCATCTTGGGGCAAGTTTGATTCTAGCAATTTGATTTAGGCTTGACCTATCTCAAAAAAAGTTTGATTAAAAACATAAAGTCCCTAGGCTTGACCTGGGTTTGTAAAAGAATGAAATTTCTAAGTTTGATTTAAGCACAACCCGTCTTAAAATAGGTTCAATTAAAAAAAACGAAAATTTCTAAATTTGATCTAGACTCGACCTATCTCAAAACAGGTTCGACTTAAAAATTGAAATTCGTAGACTTGATCTAGGCTCGACCTATCTCACAACAGGTTCGACTTAAAGAATTGAAATTCCTAGACTTGACCTAGGCTCGACCTATCTCACAAAACAGGTTCGATAAAAAAAATTAAAATTCCTAGACTTGACCTAGGCTCGACCCATCTCACAAAACAAGTTCGATTTAAAAAAAATTGAAATTCCTATACTTGACCTAGGTTGGACCTATCTCACAAAACAGGTTCAATTTAAAAAAAAATTAAAATTCCTAGACTTGACCTAGGCTCGACCCATCTCACAAAACGGGTTCGATTTTCAAAAAAATTGAAATTCTTAGACTTGACCTAGGCTGGACCTATCTCACAAAACAAGTTCGATTTAAAGAATTGAAATTCCTAGACTTGACTTAGGCTCGACCTATTTCAGAAAACAAGTTCGATTTAAAAAATTGAAATTCCTAGACTTGACCTAGGCTCGACCTATCTCACAAAATAGGTTCGATTTAAAAAATTGAAATTCCTAGACTTGACCTAGGCTCGACCCATCTCACAAACAGGTTCGATTTAAAAATTAAAATTCTTAGACTTAATCTAGGCTCGACCTATCTCAAAACAGGTTCGATTTAATTCACAAATGCCAACTTAATTGGATTAACTTCACAATGAAAAACTCAAATCCATTTATCAAAGTTCTACGACCTCAACATTTTAGGTTAGGTGGATTCCTACTTTCGAAGCTTGGGACATAAATTAATTTGGATTCTTGTTTTGAAAATGACCGTGTGTATGGCTAGGCATGTATGCATGATTGAAATGATGGAATGCTTTCATGTTTATGATTCATTAAGGTTCCAAGACCCTTCTCTTGCTTCATCCGATTTTTCACTACAACTTTCGATCATCTTTGCCTGTTTACTTTCCTTCTAGAGACTTCAGCTAACTCCAGATTTTCCCTAAGCACCCTCTTTTTTGATATTTGACTTTACCTCAGGTTTAAGGCTCTGCCATTCCTTTTCCTCATCATTAAGTCTTTTGTTGAACAATGAGTGTAATTTCTTGCTTAATTAGTTTATTTTTTTTACCAGTCATCATTCATTTTTATGACAATCATTATGTGAAATCATGGGATGGTAAAGAACAAAAGGGTTAAAATAAAGAGGCGAAGGAGAATTTCATATATGAGAAGTCAAATAATCCAAGGCAAAGAGAATTTATAGAGCAAACATTAGATCTTTAGGTAATGAACACTCATACCATTCTGAGCAAACAATCTGATGTTCAACTTCAAGAATTATCCTTGATTGATGCTTTGAGCAAATCTGTAGGTTGCAGATTCCCTAACTTCCCCTATTTTACGAAATTGTGGAGCTCCATTCATAGTGTATTTTTACCTCAATTTTGTGTTCCATTTGGGCTGACATCTTTAAATTTTATTCTAACTTCCTACTTTTCGACCTCAAGCCGCCCTTTTCGAGTTTTCAGCATGAGCCTCCTCCTTTAGATACGAGCTGCCCTTTTCGGGTTTTCAGCACGAACCCCTTCCATTTTTTTTTAAAGTATAATAATTCTTCACCGAATTCGCGTTTATCAGGTTAGGCAAATCCTCCCCATCCATGTCAGCCAAAATCAAAGCTCCTCCTGAAAAAGCCTTTTTTACAACAGATGGTCCTTCCCAATTTGGCATCCACTTTCCTCGAAAATCGATCTGATTAAGGAGTATTCTCTTGAGAACCAACTCTCCTTCTTGAAACTACCTGGGATGAACTTTTTTCTCGTATGCTTGTATCATCATTCGTTGGTACATTTGGCTGTGACAAAGAGCCGCAAGCCTTTTCTCCTCAATCAGATTTAATTACTCGTAGCGAGAACGGACCCACTCAGCATCTTCCAATTATGTTTCCATCAACACCCTCAATGATGAGATTTCTACTTCAACAGGTAGAACTGCTTTTGTACCATATACTAATGAGTACGGAGTTACCCCGGTGGAGGTACGTATAGAAGTTCGATATGCATGCAAGGCAAAAGGAAGTTTCTTATGCCAGTCTTTATAAACTTCAGTTATCTTTTCGACAATCGTTTTGATATTTTTGTTGGCTACCTCTACCGCTCCGTTCATCTTCAAACTGTAAGTTGTCGAGTTATGATGCTTGATCTTGAATTTAGTGCAAACCTCCTTCACCATCGCACCATTCAAATTGCTTGCGTTATTAGTAATGATCCATTCTGGAAGCCCATACCGACATATGATCTCCCTTTGGATGAACCTGCACACCACTTTTTGTGTCACATTGGCATAAGAAGCTGCTTCTACCCATTTCGTGAAATAATCAATGGCCACCAATATGAATCGATGTCCATTAGAGGCTTTTGGCGTAATAAGCCCAATCACATCCATTCCCCACATTGAAAATGGCCAAGGCGCTGTGAAAACGTGCAATGGGGCTGGTGGAGCATGGATTCCATCTGCATAAACTTGACACTTGTGGCATTTTCGAGCAAAGTTTATGCAGTCTGATTCCAATGTCAACCAATAATAACCAGCTCTCATAATTTATCTAGCCAACATATGTCCATTAGCATGAGCTCCACAAGTTCCTTCATGGACTTCTTTCATTATTCTGTTGGCTTCCGTAACATCCACACATCTCAAAAGTACTTGATCTCGACTTTTTTTGTAGAGCACTTCTCTGCTAAGGAAGAAACCCATTGCTAATCTTCTAAGAGTTCGCTTGTCATTGTCCGTGGCATTCTCAAGATATGCTTGGTGCTTGATGTATTGCATGATATCATGATACCATGGCTTACCATCAACCTATTCCTTAACATTCAAGCAGTGTGCGGAGACTTCACAGACTTCTAAACCAAAAGGGTGTACATCAGCCTCTACTTTTATTTTGAACATCGCTGCGAGAGTGGCCAAAGCATCAGCAATCTGATTCTCTTCTCAAGGTAAATGGTTGAAGCTGATTTCCTTCAACTGATTGCTTAATTCTGTAACCAGCTTTTTATAAGGAACTAGTTTAGAATCTCTAGTTTCCCATTCGCCTCTCATTTGACATATCACCAAAGCCGAATCTCCTTAAACATCTATCGCGTCGACCTTCATCTCGATTGTTGCTTGTAATCACATTATCAACGCCTCATACTCCACTATATTATTAGTACAATTGAAATTCAATCTCGCCGTGGCTGGATAGTACTTTCCATTTGGAGAAACCAACACTGCCCCAATTCCGTGCTCGAAAGCATTGGATGCTCCATCAAAATACATTTTTCATGGATTAAGTTCATTAGGACCGTCCTTTTCTATGTGCAAAACGGCCATCAAATCTTCATCTGGAAAATTGAAACTTACAGATTCATAATCCTCATTAGCTCGATCTGCCAGGAAATCAGCAATGGTGCTCCCTTTGATTGATTTTTGGGACACATACACAATATCATACTCAGACAATAGCACTTGCCATCGAGCTATTCTCCTAGACAGGAAGGGTTTTTTAAAAATATACTTGATGGGATCTAATTTTGCCACCAACCATGCTGTGGGATACAATATATATTGTCGAAGCCTCTAGGCGGTCCATGCTAGCGCACAATACATCTTTTCAAACTTAGAGTATTTGGACTCAAACTCCGTGAATTTCTTGCTCAAGTAATATATGGCCTGTTCTTTCTTCCTAGTTTCATCATGTTGTCCCAGTACACATCCCATAGAATTCTTGTTCACAGTCAAATACAAAATAAGAGGTTTTTCAGCCATCGCTGGCACGAACACTGGTGGATTTGTGAGATATTCTTTGATTTTATCAAAGGCTATTTGGCATTCTTCATTCCATTCTCTTGGGTCTCATTTTCGAAGCAACTTGAAGATTATATCACATTTACAGGTGAGCTGGGATATAAATCGAGCAATGTAATTCAACCTCCTTAAAAATCCTTTCACTTCTTTTTGCGTTTTGGGAGGTGGCAGCTTTTAAATAGCTCGTACCTTATTCGGGTCCACTTCAATTCCCTTTTCACTTACTATGAACCCCAACAATTTCCCAAAAGTAACACCAAAAGTACATTTTGCAGGATTCAACTTGAGCTAAAACTTTCGCAATCTCTCGAATAGCTTTTTGAGATTAACAGTATGATCCCTTTCTGTATGAGATTTTACAATCATGTCATCCACATATACCTCTATCTCTTTATGCATCATATCGTGGAACAAAGCTACCATTGCCCTTTGGTAGGTGGCACCCGCATTCTTCAATCCAAATGGCATTACTTTGTAACAAAACGTTCCCCACATGGTTACGAACGTTGTTTTTTCCATATCTTCGAGTGTCATCTTAATCTGATTGTACCTAGAAAAACCATCCATAAATGAGAATAAAGCATGCTTTGCTATGTTATCCATAAGAGTATCAATATATGGCAAAGGGAAGCTATCCTTCACACTCGCTCTGTTTAAACCCCTGTAATCAACGCACATTCGAACTTTTCCATCCTTCTTAGGAATTGGAACTATATTAGCCACCCATTCAGGATACTTGGCCACCTCCAAGAATCCAGCATCAAATTACTTTTTTACTTCTTCTTTAATCTTCAGCAACATTTCTAGCTTCATCATTCTCAACTTCTATTTAATAGGCTTGCAATCCGGTCTCAAAGGTAACTTGTGGACAACAATATCAGTATTAAGACCTGACATGTCCTGATATGACCAAGCAAACACATTCACATATTCATGGAGCAGTTCTTTTAGTTTTTACCGTTCATTAGATGACAGCGAGGTGCCAATCTTAACCTCTTTATTTTTTTCCCCATTTTCGAGGTTAATCATTTCTGTGAGTTCTTGATGAGGTAAAATCTCTCTTTCCTCTTGTTCCAACATTCTCGACAAATCAGGGGGTAAGCCATAGTCATCCACCTCCTCTTCATTTTTCAATTCATCAACGTTTGGAATTATCTCGAAATCGAAATTCAAATTGTTTTCTAGGTTATCCTCATGTTGATTATTTAAATACCTGCAAATAGGTAAAATCGAACACGTGTGTAGGCAAGCATTTATAATAAAAAAGAAATATGCGAAAAGGTTAATGAATTATGAAACACATCATGCTTTGTCATTTATTTAAATGATTAAGGCAATAGAAAACCCTACTTAAACAAGAAATTACTCCTAACGCCCTTGGGCATAGGCATTTAGGTAAAATCGTTCATTACATTTCTAAAGACTTAAAGATGATGGGCAATGTCGTGGTTGTCCAATTGGTTAACTCCTCTCTTGGCAATACTAGATACACCACAGGGACCTTCTCGTTAGGTTCTTCATCTTTGATCATATGGATTGATAGCTCACCAAACATTCGTAGAACCTGATTGACCTCATTCGATACCTTGGTATGAATGTACCCCACGGATCGAAAGGTTTCATACAAGAAGGAAATTATCTTTTTCCTAAATTCTTCCTCTTTTCCCTCAAGCTGAACCATCCTCTTAACCTTCTTTTACGCTGCCAATATCTTTCTCTCATCTTTGGTAGGTTTGTACCCTAAACCAAACCTTCTTCATTCTTGATTGGAGTCAAAAGATGGCTAATTCCTTATAAATTCTTTCCTAGCCCTAAACCGACACTGCATCCTTTACCCACTGTCTGCTTAACCCCCATTTTAGTTGCTACTAACAAATGAAGAGTCGATATCACTTCTCTTTCCCCCACATAAGTAGCATTAACAAATTCAAAAGATTTGAAAGAGCATTCTGGGACTTCTTCTGCTGCCTCTACATAGGGAGCAGATGATGGTTGAATAGCCAATATGTCTTCCTCCGCAGATACACTTATCAGTTGGCCCTCAACTATGAATTTAACTTTTTGATGAAGAGAAGATGGTATGGCTCCCACCATATGAATCCATGGATGCCCTAATAAGCAATTGTAAGACGGGGCAATGTCCATGACTTGAAATTGGACCTAAAAAATGCAAAGGCCAATTTTTATCGATAGTTCAATGTCCCCTACCACCTCTTTTGTGGTCCCGTCGAAGGCCCTTACAACCATGTGGCTGATTCTCATATAAGATACATCTATTGGCAACTTGGTCAAGGTAGAGCGAGGCAAGACATATAAAGCTGAGCCATTGTTGACCAAAACCCTAGGTACGGCATGGTCCTTGCATTTGATGGTAATGTGCAGAGCTTTGTTACTTCCTCGACCACCCGATGGAATTTCTTCATCATTAAAGGCAATGAAGTTCCCCACTGTAATGTTTCCCACGATATGGTCCAACTTTTTCACTGATATATCTTGTGCCACATAAGCTTGATTCAAGACTTTAAGCAGCGCATTCTTGTGTGCTTTCGAATTCAAAAGCAAGGACAACAGTGAGATGCAAGCAGGCATTCTAGTTAATTGTTCTACCACACTGTACTCACTATGTTTGATAAACTTGAGAAATTCACCCGCTTCTTTCTCGGTAACAAGTCTTTTGACCTCATTGTTCGGAGCAACTACAGATTTGACAACTTGATCCTTGGAAAAGGTATTTGCTTCCTTCAGGCCTCCTTCTCCCTGTGTGGGTTTCCCTTTTTCAACTCTTTCTGCTATTTTAAGGGAATAACATCTCCCACTTCGCGTTATACCCCCCACACCAGTTAGATCTTCAAAAAATGCTTGAGGGGCGGATGAAGTTGTGCCTAAAATATTACACTCGTAATTCCATGGGACAACCTTATCACTTTTGTAAGGGAACGGGTTGGGGACTTCGATGGTGATACCACTTCCGATCATAGTAGAGGGCATATTATTCATCGGACTCCTTGTTTCTTCATAAAAAATGGTGAGAGGTTTAGGTTTACCCATACTCACCGAATTTGATGCCACGACAGTTGGGGACTCTTCATTTATGGTTCCAACCAAATCCTCTTCACCTACTTCATAAAACTCGATTTTTGACAAATCCATCAACTCTTGTAACTTACGAAGAAAGTCGTTACAATTTTGAATGGAATGTCCAACAACCCCCATATAGAATTTGCAAGAATAGGTGAAATCATGCCCTACTTCTTTTATGTCTATCGGTTCTGGAGTGATGGCATTTATTTTGGACAACACCTCAAACACTCTATCCATTGGCGTTTGAATCTCGTTGACATTCCTTTTCACCCTTCGAATCATCCTTTCATGTATTGTGTTCACTATCGAACCTCTATGGTTAGGCAAGGGATTCCCATCAACATTTGAATTATCCTTTTTAGCAAAATTTAAAAGTCCTACCTTAATAAGCACTTGGACCTTATGTTTTAATGCAGTACAATTCTCTGTGGAGTGTCCTTGAATTCCAAAATGGTAATCACAATGCGCATTCAGGTCATACCATTTTAGAAAAGGAGGTCAGAGTAGTTCTAAAGGGGTTCAAGCAATGAGTCGATTTTTTATGAGTTGTGGCAACAATGTAGTGTAAGGGACTGGAATAGGATCAAACTTAGGTTTTTCTAGGGTAGTTTTAGGTCCTCTTTGACCATTACCAGAATTATTGTTTGAAGCTACCGGTTTTAGTGGTCGAGCTTGTGGGAGAACATTGGTCTAAAACGTTGGTTGTGGGGCAAGTTGGTACACATATGGGTTTTGTGCAATATTGCCTATGTTCAAATAGAAGGGTTGGTATGGGGGGTATAGGGGATATGGGCTAAAGTTGTGGGTTTGTTGGCTGTCGTGAGCTACTGCTTGCACATCCCCTTCTTTTTTCTTGGGCATACTCCCTTTCTTTGAGCTAGCAACTTCATGCCCTTCAATTTTTCCACTTTTGATAGCTCCTTCTATTATTTCTCTAGATAAGACCAAATTCGTGAAGTTTTTTATGGCATTGCCTATCAAACACTCATAAAATGGAGCTCGGAGTGTGTTTATGAACAACACAGTCATTTCCTTATCTGTAAGAGGTGGCTGAACTTGCGCTGCTATATCCTTCCACCTTTGGGCATACTCTTTGAAGCTCTCACTTTGCTTCTTTTCCATAGTCTGAAGTGATAAGCGATTAGGGGCTAATTCAGCCACATGTTTGCATTGGGCTACAAAAGCTCTTGCTAGATCTTTCCAAGTCTTAATATGATTCTGATCCAGTTGTACATACCACCGAACAACTGACCCAGTTAAGCTATCTTGGAAGAAATGGATCATTAACTTGTCATCATGAGACTGTGCAGCCATTTTCCGATAATACATGGTAATATATGCCATGGGACACTTCATTCTGTCATATTTTTCAAATTTCTAAACCTTGAACTTGGTAGGGATCAGTACATCCGGCACTAAGCATAGTTTGACTACGTCCATGGTACCGAACCTATCAACTTCTTCGATAACACGAAGGCGCTCTTCCAACATATCGTACTTTTTCTAGTCTTTTTCATTTTCTCTTGTTTGTGATGAGCTCTTCCTTAATTTTTCTTGCTCTTTTTTATCATCTAAATCCGAAACGTGTATTGGTTCAGCAGGATTTGTCCCAGAATTAGACCCAAATTGTCCTTGAGTCGATTGATGGCTTATGGGGGTGGTACATTGTAATAAGCAAGTGGTATCACTTGAGGATGAACCCTTTGAAAAGTTTGGGCATGGGGTGGAGTGAACCTTCGGGGATAAGGTGGATCATCCTTTGGGTTTCCAGTGTCTTGTGCCAGTGGATTTTCTAGCGGAGCTGACTCTTCGACCACTATTTTTCCATTACTCAAGCTAATCATCAATTCCATCATCTTTGATAACTGCTCTCTCATCTCTTCTTGAGCTTTTTCCATTTTATCCATCTGTTCCCTTTGTTTTTCTTTCATAATTTTTGCTCGTCAACGAGTATTATAAACACGCTGATCACCAATCTTAGTTTGTTGAGCTATCTTGGAACCTTTATTTCTTAAACCATAAACATGAATTAGATGCGTTCTTATTTTATGAATGTGATTATGAGAAAAAAATATTTATTTATTTTTTTATAAAAGAATTGATCATGATAAGAGTTAAGTTGTTTTGCTCTTTATAGAATAAATTATGCATATATGATGCAAGAGAAAAAAATTGGCCATCCAACAATAATTGCCGTGGGGAATCTTGATTTATAAAAGTTAAGCATCTGATTACATCACTACTTAGATCATTTACATCATTGGCTTCAAAAGAAAGGGCCAACTCGATCATACTGGTCCCGTACTAGCTTGAGGTGGCTTATTAGGTGCTCATTAAGCTCATCTTTCGGGAGAATCTCTTTCCTGAGATCTTCGGTCTTGTTTTCCATTTCCCTTACTTTGTAGGCTACCTCCCTCATTTGCATCAATATCCATTCCATCTCAGACTGTTTCCTTCGGAGGTCTCGCTCATACGAGTTTCCCACTTCTCGCATTCGAAAGTATTCTTGCTTGTTGGCTACATATTGCTCTCTATAGCCTTCTATGGCTGCTTCCATTAAGTTGCAATCACTCCTAAGTTCTTGTATGACCCCGTTCTTGTAGTTGTATCTTGTTTTGCAAAGTATTAGTAGTGATTTGCATTCCTTGAATTCTGGCGACCAAAGCTGAACATGTCGCATTTGAACTTTCAAACTTGTTTTTCCACTCGTCTCGTTCATCAAAAGCCTTTTGAACTTTCCTCGAGGCTTCTTTCTTTACTTCTTCAAGTTCTACTTCATGTCTGCACTTCATATTCATCATTTCCGTCTCCAGTTTCCTTCTAGCTAGCTCACTCTCTAAGAGAATATCTTGAGGTTATAGACCAACAGGAAATTTGGATGCACTTTTTGAAGGACATACAACATCTTTTACTCGCTGGTTATGCCAAGCTAAGTATCTAGTGGTGACCTCATCAGTGAACTGTCCTTGATCCATCTGACTTGTTTTCTTCCATGCTTGAACAATATCTTGGATCTTCTTAAAGGTTCCCGGCTCTTCGTATGTGAACTCTAGTTAGTTAAGCCTGTGTGTCATAGGTACAAACTGTTCTAACCCGAATTGCCTCTGCACCATTATTTGGGCATAACTAATTACTCCCCACTGTCCCATTAGTGGCACCCACGGTTCATCCCCACATTTGTACAACACTTGCACCCTTGGCATCCAAGGAGCCCTCCAAGTCACCTCCACACTTATAACCCTTCGAAATCTAGCAATCCATTCTTTTTTTCTCTTACAAATTGGCCATTCGCTTTCGTAGAATTCACGAATAGGACAACTTGATGAGAGGAACGGCTTTCAAAATTTATCAACCTTGCACTCAAAGTGGCTTTCTATCCATATGGGGAGAAGTTGAGCACATCCGATGAAACGCCCTTCACCCTTCCGACGGTAATGATTTAATGACCTTAACGTCTCAACTATGATGGCTGGCGCTGGGTTGGTGTCCCTTGTTACTTGGTCGAAAAAATCGATGATTGAGACTTCAACGTGCCCTAGGATTTTTGAGAAAATTACCAACCCATATATCGCTAGGGCAAAGGCAAGAAGACCTTGTTCACCTTCCTTGTGTTTCTTAATGTAATTATTCAAGAAATCCATGATAGGCATTCAGTGTCTCCCTTTTTCTTCAAGTTCTGCTTGACTTCTTTAGTGGTGATATTTAACATCTTGGCCAGTTTCCTTCGATGCCCGGTCTTTTAAGCTCTCCAATATACATTGTTGGATTGCATTTGATCTATGTGGAGCAATGATGAATATTCTTCTATTGTCGGTGTCATATCTACCTTATTTAACACGAAACACCGATAAGAGGGATCCCAAAATTGAGTGATTGCCCTAAGTAGTTGATCGTCTACATGCACATAGAGGAGCCATACGATGTGCCCATATTTGGTGCAAAAACTGTCTCGACTATTACACCTCCATTGCTCCTAAATACCCGTCATCTTTGAAAGGTCGTTCTGTTTGAGATCAAGATGAACTTTCTCTGGGAGAGTTGGGATATGCCCCTTAGCCAAACAGTCCCCCTCGATTTTCTGAGCTTGTCTCATTTGTAGTTCGACCTCATAATCATTCCTGTATTTATTGAGTGGGCTAGCCGACAACGATGCCATAGGCGTAATCAAGATTCCTTTAGTCAATCAGTTGTTGTATAGCCAATATTTCCCTATATGCAATGATGCGGATGGATGCATGACAAATGAAAGACAAAGAATACTCAAGTCAGTACGGTAGGTTACATTAACTTGCATTAAAAAAAAACAGTAACCAGTGTCGTGGGTATTTATCACATCGTTGGACGTAGCCTACTCCACGACTTTTATTATTTTTGGAAAGGAATTTAAAGCAAAGGATGTAAGAGGAGTTCCTTCATGTGTGCCTAATTCAAGGTCATACTCTTTAACGCGTGGGTGAAGCTCTAGCTAGGGAAAGGGTACTTACAGCACTCTATATGCTGGGTTTAGTTTTGAATTCGGCTAAAGGTTTTCAAATTGTTCATCACTATCGTCCACTCGGACTAGCAAGGCACCCCGGTTCTCACCCATTACAGGCTTCAAACAGACTAGGTTTAATTTTAGTGGGGGTGTTCACCAGCCCATACGGAGGTTATCACCTCATGAGAGCGTAGCTACTAAACTCCCTCCTAATAAGGGAAAAGCCCGGGTAGAAAGCTTATGCATGAATGCAACAAGTATCGCGTGTGTGAAGGAACATACCAACCTTTGACGGACAATCTCACATTCCTCTATCCTAAATCCCCCACAATTTAATAAAATAATGATTATAAAATAATTAATGCACCAAACCAAATGCATAAAACAAATGCTTAAATTTGAAGGAAACAATAAATCATTTAGGGCTTAAGATAACCTATGATTAATTATGGCTTGACTCTCTAGCATCCCCAGTGGAGTCACCATCTGTCGTAATGTGCAGGTCCGAGAACTCGACCGTTAGACGTGGTGTGATTTGGGAGTCGCCGCCAATCTTTTTTTTTTTTCTTAGGTGTGATTGGCCATCCTATTTTGTCTTACTCAATGAAATCCTAAATTAATTTTAGGTCCGTCGAAAGAACGATAAACTGGTCTACATATCCTTTAGATTTGGGTTCGGGAGTACGGTTATGCACGGGGAAGGATTGGCACCCCCGTGACGCTCGTTCCACAAACGGTACCATTTAATCATATATTATCCTAACCCATTAATTTTATTCTTATGTTTCCTTAATTGTTATTTATTTATTTTATCTTTTATTAGAATATTTTATTACATTTTTTACAGGTTTAACATGCACATGATGCAATTGTGAAATACGTGGCATAAAATTAGGATAATGCCAAACGAAAATCCTTTATTAAGTGTACTTTCCGAATCTGCCCATCATACTGGTGGGATCCGGAAGTATTCTCTCACTTAGGGAAATACCTTAGCAACTTACCTTCGCAAGTTTACTTGGTAGATCCCATCATCGGGATAGTCGTTTATGAGTAAAAAATAGTATTTTCATGAATGCAAATCCTAATACGGGTAAAAGCCTTTTATTAAAGATATTTCTCTGGACCCTTCCATCGTACTGGTGGAGTTCAGAGGTATCTTTTCACCTAGGGAGTTTACCGATGAAACTCGCCTTGGCAAGCTTTCTCGGAAAGTCTCATCATCGGGGTTTAGACCCGTATATAGAATATATCTATATGCCATGACATTTAACAATGCGACCATGATACGTGATGCACTCGTAGGTTCTATGTTCATTTCTTAGTTTCCATGAAATTTACTACTTCTTCTTTGTGTGAGTTTATTATAAACAAATAATTTACGTTTATTAATTGTTTTTGTATAACCATTTCTATGTCGATATATATTTTACTATATAGGTACTTATTTATTATACGAAACTCCAAAATCAAATTTTTAGACCAAGTATTTTTTATTATCCGTAATTTGTTATTTTTTGAATATGTGTTTTCCACTTTTGTATTATGATTAACGAATTTATTGTTATCGCTAATTTTCTATTTATTTTGTTTTGTATATTTTGATTAATTGGTGATTGCATATATAGTTTTTTATTTTATTTAAAATTAAGAACATTGGAATTCCAAATTAAGACCCTCCCATCGTACTGGTGGAGTCTTAATTGAAACCCCTAACCTAGGGAAGTTTACTCGAAATTGCGACTTCTCGCGCTCTGAATGGACATCCTATCATCGGTATTAAACTTAAACGATTACTTTATCTATATTAAATAACTAATTATTTTATCCTATTTTTTTAATCATCTATTTGCTTTATTCATTTATCTATTTTTATTATTTTTTTGTTTTTTATTTTTTTTATTTGTCTAGATCTATTACTACAAACGTATTTCATTTAGTAATTTATTTTGTTTATTTTACATATATATATTTCACTTATCTAAACTTATATATTTAATAAATATTCTCCTAGGTTTAAGTGCTTTTTATAACTAGACATTTTTTTATATGTTTTAATATATTTTTTGCTTTATTATTTCTATGTTCTTCTATTTGTATTAATTTCCTAAGTTTAAACTATCATCTAAAAAATTTTAAAATGTTATACTAAAATAATTTAGAACAAATAAAATGGACCAACCTAAAACACAAACAGATCCATAAAAAGATTAAGGATTTACCTTACTGGGCTAAAAGCGGCCTAAGATAGCCAGCCTGCTCCAACTAAACTGCCTTCTTGAGGCCCGCGTAACCTCTTTTCAAAATGCATCGTTTTGGTGCACAAACCACAGCCTCTCCACCTCTAAAACTACGCCATTTTGATCACCACTCCACCTTCCCAAAAACAATGCCGTTTCACTTTAAACCCTAGGTATAAATCCCTTTTCTTTCTTTTCTCCCCATTTCCTCCCCTCACTTTCTCTCTCTACCCGTCGGCCTCTCTACCTTTTCTCTACTCGTCGGCCACCAAAAGACCTTCCTCTAAAACTCCTAGATCCCTCTAAACCTTTCAACTGTTGCAGCCCTTTCCCCAAAAATCTCTCACCGACGGCAACTTTCAAGAATCCCCTTCACTTCCTAACTGGCAGCACCACATAGGCTCCTTCTTTTCCTTCACTTCGCCAGTGGCAGTTAAGATCTCCCCTCTCTCCACCGGTGTCGGTCTCTAAACGGCCTCATCTCCTTAAATCCCAACGGTGGCACCAAAATTTATCTCTCTCTTTAACCCAAAAAGTTCTCTCCTTCTTTAAGGGACCGGTGGCAACCCAAGCTCATCAAAAACTCAAGATGCCTCCAAAACAGCCGCACAAAACCCCTCCCCAAAATCCCTCTAAAAACTACCCAAACATTCCCTCAAAAACCCTCACCCATCATGTATTTTTCTTTGATTTTTTTGTATTTTTTGGTTGAGAATTTATGGTTATGGCTGCTAGAAAACTTAAGGTTTTTGATTCTCTGCGTTTTAGGTTGCTAAGGATTCTTAGGGACTTTGATTGTCGATTCTCTCTGGTTTTTTGTTTCGAAAAAATTGTTTTTCTCCTCCCCCCAAATCGGTTCGAAGCCCCCTTTTTAAGAACTGGATTGTCCAAAAATTTGGACAATCCAGAGGTGAAATCATGCTCTTCTGAGCATGATTTCACAAGGCTCTAGCAAACATGAGGGGTTGGTAGCCGGAGGTGACCACTCCTTCCAAAATTCGGCTACCTTTCAAGGGCATTAATGCCCTGTAATGATGGACTGGAGAAGGGGCTGAGCACACATTCAGTCCTTTCCTATTCATTCCTTTTTTTATTTTTTAATTTATTTCTTATTTTATTTTTTTTGGTTTTTTTAATTATATTTCATTATCATTTATTTTTTTATTTTTTGAAATAGGTGTCTACAGGTAGCATGAGAACTTCTTTTTCATATGAAAGTTTTTAAATAGGTTTAGGCTGATGCTGTCTCCACAACTTGTCTTCTAATTAATTGACTACCCTTTTTTGTCCTTCATGGTGATATTCCCTACACTGTCATTTTTCTTTCCAAGTCTTTTTTTCTTATTAAACCCAAGATATTTGGTAATACATGTTTTGTTTGTGATCTTGTCCTTAGTTCACCAAATTCGATCCAAAATCTCTCAAGTGTGTTTTCTTTGGGAATTCTCATCTTTAGAAAGGTTACAGATGTTATTTTTCTACTCTTAATTGTTATCTTGTCTTTGCATATGTCATTTTTTTTGAAAATACTCCTTTATTTTCCTCATCTTCTAGTTATGATGGTCAAAGGGAGGAAAATGATCTACTAGTTTATACTGTAACCCATTCTGTTAGTACCCCAGATATTCCTCCACCTACTCAGCCACCTATTGTCCATATCTATTCCGAATGATTAGAAACTCAGACCACATGCCCTTTATCAGTCCCTTCGCCATCAAATCCAGTCTCCAGTGATCATGATCTTAGTTTTCATCTCCTTATTGCTCTTCGAAAAGGTTAACATCAGTGTACTTATCCTATTTCATCATTTGTTTCTTATGATCACTTGTCTTTTGTTTCTAGTTCATTTGTTGTATCCTTGGATTCTGTTTCAATTCCTAAAACTATTCATGAAGCCTTATCTCATCCTAGCTAGTGTGCTACTATGGTAGAGAAGATGGTGGCCTTAGATGGTAATGGTACTTGGGATTTGGTAGATTTTCCTGCTAGGAAGAAAGTTATTGGGTGCAAATGGGTATTTGCTGTAAAGGTAAATCCTGATGGATTAATGGCTTACCTTGAAGCCCATCTTGTTGCTAAAGGGTATGCCTAAACTTTTGGTGTTGATTATTCTGATACTTTCTCTTTAATAGCTAAACTTACCTATATTCGGTTATTCATCTCTATGGCGGCTACCTATGACTGGCTTTTACATCAATTAGATATTAAGAATGCTTTTCTACATGGTAACCTCCAAGAAGAAGTGTATATGGAGCAACCACCTGGGTTTGTTGCTTAGGGAGAGTATAGGAAAGTCTGTCATCTTCAAAAATCTTTGTATGGCCTAAAACAAAGCCTTCATGCTTGGTTTGGCAGATTCGGTGAGGCAGTTCAGGAATTTAGGATGAAGAAGAGTAAGTGTGATCACTTCGTGTTTTATAAATAGTCTGAGGCTAGCATTATCTTATTAGTAGTGTATGTTGATGATATTGTCATTACTGGAAGTGACATTACAAGTATTTCATCTCTCAAATCCTTTCTTCATACCTAGTTTCAGACCAAAGATTTGGGGTTGTTGAAGTATTCTTTGGGTGTTGAGGTGACAAGGAGTAAAAAAGGTATATTTTTGTCTTAAAGAAAATATGTTCTTGACTTGTTGAAAGAGATGGGAAAATTGAGTGCTAAGTCGTGTAGTGCACTAATGACTCTTAATTTGCAACTTACAAAAGAAGATGGTGAATTGTTTGAAAACCTTGAAAAGTATAAAATGCTGGTTGGAAAATTGAATTATCTTACAATGACTCGTCCTAATATTGCATATTTTATTAGTGTTGTAAGTCAGTTTATATCTGCTCCAACAATTAACCATTAGGCAGCTTTGGAACAAATCCTATGTTATTTGAAAGGGGCTCCAAGATGTGGTCTATTTTATGGATATCATGGGCACACTAATATTAAATGTTTTTTAAATGCAGATTAGGCAGGTTCCAAGATTGATAGGAGATCCACTACAAGATATTGTGTTTTTATTATAGGGAATCTCGTCTCATGGAAAAGTAAGAAGCAGAATGTAGTATCTCGGTCTAGTGTAGAATCAGAATATAGAGCTATGGCCCAAATTGTGTGTGAGGTAGTATGGATGTATCAATTATTAAGTGAAGTTGGTCTTAAGTTTTCTTTGCTGGCATAGTTGTGGTGTGATAATAAAGCTGCTCTCCATGTTGTCTTCAATCCCATGTTTCATGAACGAACTAAGCATATTGAAATTGATTGTCGTTTTGTTCATAAAAAGATTCAGCAGAAGTTCATCTCTATAGGATACGTTAAAACTAAAGACCAACTAAGAGATATCTTCATAAAAGCATTGAATAGAGCTTGAGTTGATTACATTGGTAAGAAGCTGGGCATGATTAACATCTATGCTCTAGCTTGATGGGGAGTGTTACAGAATAGGAAATCTGTAAATATTGCTTTATTAATTAACGTAATTATAGGAATTAGGAATCACCATAATTATAGGGATTTTTTTTATTTCTTTATTCTTTTTCTATTTTAGAGACGTTTAGGCTGTATATATAAATGATGTATTATGAATAAACTGTGCTGAGTTTTCTCTTCCAAAACAACACATACCATGACACATTTTACTTAAGCATTACTATAGATGGAAATACTCACATCCACATAAGCACATTATTATCATAAAAATACATTACTATCATTACATAACTTCAGGTGGGAAAAACAACTTCCACCATTCATTCACTTAGCATTCATACATGCCATTCTCATCATCATACCATTAGGATCATTTTGATTAAAACCATTGAAAAAAGCTTGCCCCCCCTTGTTGAAAAGTAAGATGTATTAAGGATATTTACATACATAGTAAATTCAAAAACTTTCTTAGAAAACATTTGCCTTTAAACATTTTTGATTTATCGAAAATATTATAGCATTGATCCATGAAAATAAAACCAGTCAAGAAATCTTGCTTAGCTTTACCATATAAAATACTTTAAAGGGGTGTATCCACTCACTTTAAGAGAAGTGTGCTTCTAAGCCTTGTTTTGTCAACCCTCGCTCGTTCTACGATTCTCAAGCACAACAAAACCTATCACAATAATTATACTATAAATTTCCTAATTTTTCAACAAACCCATTTATTCAAAACTAGTCAAACAAACCTATATTCTTCATTTCTTGCTAGTAATTCATAAAACTTCAAACCCAAAGCTTTAAAAATGAAACCTTGAGCATCATTACCTCAAACACTTCCTTGGAGGGTAATATCCATCAGCTATTCTATTCGATAACTTTCGCCAATGATTTACTAATGAAATTTTTTGACATATTGGTTGTATCACCGATTAAACCTACAACCAACGAATTAGCTATCTTCTCGATAGGAAGGCTGATGGCGTATGTCGTTGGAGAATAATTCGACAGATTATTTCTTCATTGATGGAGTGGCCATTAATGACGAGGATATTTTCGACCACGTGTCGATAGATTTTTCTGTTCGCATTTCTGTCGGTGATTTGGAACATCAATAGATCATGTCACTTTACCGACAGAATGTTCAGTCGGTAAAGCGTGAATTTTTGGTAGTGGTTGTGCTTGATCCTTGAAAAGCTATATAGGTTCAAACTTAACCTTAAAAAGTTAGAGAGGTTGTGCCATTTCTTTGAAAATGCGATGTATTAATTTTAATCAATAGTGGATTGAACTTCTTAGCTTGTTAAAGAAGACGTAAGCACCTAGAGAGAAGGTCGAACCTCTATAAATCAATTGTGTAATTCTCTCTTTACTCTTCACTCACACATTTGTGCATTTTATTAAAAACTTTAACAAACTTGTTTTTAACTTGTCTATTTATTATCTTTCAAAAATAAAAAATAAAAACCTTGTCTATTCATTAATTTACTCATCAAATTACTTTTGACATGTTTTGATTGAAAACAAATTTGAGAACTTATACCTTGCTTGCCTTCATTGAAAAGTTTGATTTGTGAAAAAGAATCTTTAAAACTTAATTCACCTTCCCTCTTGGATTACTTTGCATTATATGTGAGCTAATATTTCTAACATTAATGAATTTAAAAGTCAATTGAGAATAAATTAATTATTACTTATAAACTAAATATAATTTTAAAGCACACGAATAAGTGAGAATATGAATACAATTAGTTTTAATTTTTAATAAAATCAATTATTGTCTGGATATTAAAATTAGTTATACTTAAGTAAATATATTTATTGAGTTATTTTTTTAAAATGAAATTTATATAGTTTATACTAATATAAAATAAAGTTAATATTCAAGTACTGAAGTGTAAAAATTTAAGCCACTCCGTTCTTCATAATCAATATCCAAATGATCAAAAGTTGAAATTAAATTAACATTATATCAACTGGTTTTAACTTTTAAATACATGACTTTATATACTTTATGAATTATATATAAGTTATAAATAATAATTAATAAGGTAAATAGTTCTTTTTATCAACGGTAATTGATACTCTTTTCAATATTGTCCGCTATTCACTTTAATTAGAAATTTGTCTATATAATTATAGCTAATGTTAGTTATATTAAAATTTATGTCCAAACCAACAAATACATATATAAGAAAAAAATTCTTGAAAAATTGAACTACTATTAGAAGATGATAATTAATAAAGATAAAAAATAAGAAAAACATAAAAATACTAAAATTGAGTTATAATATATATAAAAAATTCAAAAATACTACATGGTTTGAATTTGAAATGATATGAATGTCATACGACGTCAACTCAAAAATTTCGAACACAAAGCAAATTTGAATCCTGAATGGATTGAAACGGAAACAATTCAAGCTCAAAATAACCCAAACCTACAAATTGGCCAACTCTAATAGTAATAAACTACATTGTGCCGTCTAAAAAACCGTCAATAATATTTTTATCAATTAGTTGATTGCAAGAATAAAAACTCTATTTACGGACAGCAATAAGTTCTAAGTGTAACGGCAAGAGGAAGAATGAAAAATTAAGAAAGGAGGTTACGGTGGCTACCGGGAATTAGGCAGGGCCAATAAAGGAGCAAGATGATAATAAATGTCACCATCAAAACCAAAACCATCGAACTAAAATGCAATAAAATTTTTTAAAAGTGACTTTATAACAAAGATGTAATCAAAGAGAAGCAAAATTCAAATAAAACATTTAAATTTCAATCTTTAATCAAATTAGACATAAAGGGCTAGTTAACTATGACTAGCTACTAGCTGACATCAAAACCATCCAAACTTATTTTAAGTTGATTCACTTAATTATTAATTAAAGCCAGCTAAAAATACTTGATAATAATCTAATAGTAGTCAACCAGACGATTTGTGATAGCCCAGATGATGTTGCAATAATGTTTGAATTCCTCGTTTTTGTCATGTAACGGTGAAGGATTAAATGCTGGAATTCTCAAGTCATGTTCACAAGCCTCAGCCTCCTCCAACGCAGCAAGTGCTTGAACTCTCACCCCGCGGTAGTCGTGTTTGCTCAGCAGCCGCTTGGCATCCTTAAGACTAGCGACGGCCTCTTGGTAGTTCTGGGAACAAAGCGTGTAACCTTCTCTCACAGTGTAGTTCTCCGCTTGTTTGATGAGTGGAGAGATTTCCACCTGGGTTTCGTCTGCACTGGCGAGTGCTAGCTCGATTGAGATTTTGGCCAGGCCATGAAGACTGGTTTGGTTTGCATGGAGAGTTTCGTTGGAGAGGACTTTTAAGCAGAAGGAAGGCGCTGGAGTCTTGGAGCAGATGGTGATGATTTCAGCATCGGTCACGTTTGGTCTTGGCTTTGCAAATGATGGGTTGATGAAGAAAATTGCAAAAGAAAGAGCAACAAGCAAGGAGGAATGACTAAGTGAGGCCATATCAATTACCAGTTCAAATGATGGCTAGCAGCTAGTGTTACTTCGACTTCCAATACTTCCGAGTACTGCCTGCGATATAGTTGGATCACCTCTGGGATTCTTAAAGAGTTAAGACAGTCAGGAAAAACTGAAGATTACATTTAAGATGGAAGAAAAAACCGTGGTCAGAGAGAAGCCTCTTCAATTTTATGCATAACTGATGAGGGAGTTAGAATCAGAAGCTTCGCTTACGGCAATGTGCTGTCTCATCACGTTACATTTTTTTTTTTGGTTTAATTATTACTTTCCTCAAATATAAGTCCAAAATTGGCCATGTTCGATGTTTCTTTGACTCCCACGTTTTGGCTTTCTTTGGCTGCCACGTGGGTCGCATGGTGAGAACTATAAGCTGAGCACCAAAATGTTAGGGAACCTTTCAGCATTCACATTTGGTTATGTTTTTTGGTTTAACGCACATGGACAGATTCTATTGGTGCGTAAGAAAATACTTTGAGTCAAAGAGAAGCAAGGTAGAGAAAAAATTAAGAGTCAAAGTGATGGAAGGGAGAGTGCATTAGTATGTTCAGTGGTTTTAGGCAAGGAACCGTTCAGCTTCTCTCATCGGGAAGTGTATTCAGCCAGCTTCTCTGCACAAAGTGAAACGTGTGTGGTCTGAAAATGGTTGTCATGTTGGTTTTGTACACTTGATGTGGTGCTGTCGTCTCTGGGTCTACCATTTGTTCTGTTTCTCGATATTGTGTGCTTCGATGGGAGTGCTTTGATCTTGCCTTCAGTTCTTTGATTTTCCCTTCTCTACTTAGCTCTCCCTGTTTTCTTGCGTTGTCTACTTGGGTTTCCTTGCTTTTCTTTTTTGTTAGATTGTTGTGGTTCTGTTTTTTCCAAGCTCTCTATTATTTGTATATGCTTCTTGGGTGGAGGTAGTTGCTTCGTCTGAGCTTCCTTGCATTCTCTATTGTTTGTGTTTTAGTTTCGATTGTGCATTTGAAATTTAGTTATTATTATAGTAGTATGGTGATGTTTTGTGTTTTATGGGCTGGGTTTGGAAAGTATAGGTTTAGAAATTATAGGTTTCGTTTCAAGAAGTTGTATGTTGAATTGAAATTTCACTCATTATTTTAATGTCTTTCCATCAGTGTAATTGTTTCTGTTTTTAATTTCCCCCTATCTCTATTTTCTACATTTCATTTTCTATTCAGGCAATTCCTTTTTGTTCATTTTTCAGCCTCAAGTTGTCCCTCAATTTGTCTATTGTGGGTGACGTCCCTCTAATTTTATTTAGCGTAGTTCTGTTTTGGGCCACTCTCTAGGCTTCTGGTGGTGATGTTGTTATTGCATTCACTAAATGCTATGAATCAAATTGTTGGTGGATTAGTTTCATAGTGTTTAGGGTTTAGGGTTTGTGTTCTTAAAGATTAGATTTTTAATGTTCTATGGTTGGATTGCGTTGTTATTGCGTTCATAGCTTTGTGTTCGTAAAGTTAGCTAGTGTTCTACTTCTTTTCAAATTGTTGCTAGATGAATTGCTTTAAATTTTTATTCTGTCTTTTTCTATGTTTTTTTTTTTAAATAGCATGCAATGGTACCAATTATAGGTAGGAACCAAAGGAAAGTAAGGGCTCGAATTTTGAACCTTTGAAAGTGTTGACTCTTTAACAAGCATGTAGTTGACTAACTATGGGTTAAATTGCTCATCATTCCATTACATATAGTTTTTAAATGTTGCTCAGTTGATGTTTCTTTTTCAAAATAGTCTAAGATTATGATCGTAATGCGAAATTTGGCTCCATATCATCCTAAATGAAGCTAGAAATTAGAGTTGGCAGCTGAAGTTAATGACCTATTGACAACTTTTATTTTTTTTTGTACTCTGCAACCTATTGACGACTTAGACTATGTTTTAACTTATATATGAATCATTCAAACAATTCTATACTGTGAAGAGTAGCCGAAATATGTGATTAATAACATGCTAATATTCAATACTATTAAGTAAACAACCATGTCTTTTTTTTTCACATTGTTGTAAATAACTAATCTGTTTATTTAGTTAAACTTAAGCAAATGTGAACTAATTTGTTTATTTAGTTAGTTTAAACAGTCATATGCTTTTCTTTATATTGTTGTGAATAATATAATGTTGAAATTATACTGAAATTATTGTTAATATGTATTTTATAGTTTGATCTATTGATGCTTAAGCAAATGTTGACTAATTTGTTTTTTCAGTTAGTTTAAACAGAAAGGATTTGAGTATTGAGACATATGTTTTTTTTACATCATTGTAAATAATGTACTATTTATTATTTTGTTACATTTGTGGAGAAAAATTGTTACATTTCTAGTATGATTTTTATTATTTTGTTTGGTACCATAGTTGTGTTTTTCTCATTGATTTCTTGCTTTGTTCTCATGTGAAGGAAATTTGAGTTGAATACATCATCAACCAAGTGAGTTTTAGCTGTTAGTTATTATTTTAATAAAGTTTTGTTTTTCATGCATTAAGTTTCAAAATAAAAGTTCGTAATTATGATCTTTTGATGCTTAAGAAAATGCTAATCAATGTTTTTATTTACTCAATTTAAACCAATGAATGATGTATCTTTACTTTAATATTTTTTTTTTTTTTATGATTGGGATACGGAGATTCGACTCCTACTCTTTAAATAGGAGGATAATACATCAATCAATGAGTCAAATGCTCGAGTGCTATCTTTACTTTTATTTGCTCTTACTTTTAGTCTTATAGGTCTTATGGAGATATCTCTTATAGAGTATCAAATGAGAACTTTGATATAACCCTTCCTTCTGTTCTCTTGGTCATGTACAAGCCTGTGTGCTGCATGACATTGGGCAATGGGAAAATGTTTCAAATAATTTTTATCAATAACTAAACTAGCAGACCGATCATTTTTTTTTTTTAACACATTTCTTATTTTTTTTAAAGGAAAATTTTTTGTGGCTGATGAAGGACCACAAAAAAAATCTTTTCAACTCTTTTTAGACTAATTAACTTTAAAAGTTTTTTCATTGTAATGCAATATCTCTTTTTAAGCATTGCCTTTGTATTATTATGGGTATTACATTATTTTGTTTGCTATTATTTTTGCATTTTATAGTTTTATTTTGCAATGTTACTCGATTATATATATATATATATATTGCCATTCTTTGTATGATTTAGTATTTTTCATTGTATTTTCAGTACTTTAAATTTTTGACAAGTTTCCCTCTTTTTTTTTTGGTTCACTAAAGAATTGAGGATACTTTCCTTGAAGAAATTATAGTAGAAACTGATTATTTCAATAATTTTTATATAGTCATTTAATATTTATTTGATGAAATCATAAATTTTCTATTGAAATTTATTCGTACTATTTTGGGGTTTGGTTTTAATCGTAGGTGTACATTTATGTATTGCAACTTTGACTGAGTTATTTATCATTCAGCAGTTTGCAATTACATTCTTCAGATATGATTAGAAGAATTGAATGCTGCTGACAATTACTTCCTTTTAATTATATATGTACATTTATGTATTGTAAATTTGACTAAGTTTTTTGTCATTCAATGTTTGTTTAATTTTTTCAGCAGGTTGCAATTTCTTTCTTCAGTAACAATCAGAAGAATTCAATGCTGCTAACTCTAAAGTAATTTCTGCTTTCTTAATATTTCATTTGCTAATTTGAGGTTTAACATGTTTCTGTTGATGTTGCATATGAAATTGGGCTGTTAGCATTTGAAATCGAAATTTTAGCAATTTAGTTTCAATTTGCTTTAGGTTTTCTATACTGTCTTTAGAAAGAGCAGTTTGTGGGTCTTCTTTGGTTTAATATTTTGCTTTTGACTATGGATTTCAAATTGGGTTTGCCCAAAATGTTTGCCAGTAAATGCCAATATTTTGTGTGTTTGCCCAAAATGTTTTAAAGTTCCTGTTCCCCCCAAGTTTAATGCTAGGAAGGAAATTGCTCAACATGCATAGACATTCACTCAGGTCTGCTCGTGTATATAGACGAATGTGGCTGCTGTGAATTTTTTTTTTTTTTTTTTTTATGTAGCTACGTTGTTGCTTAAGCAATCATAAAGACGTCTCCTTCACCTTATGTCCCAGTTGCTATGAATGCTGTCAAGTTTTTTTCCTGTGCATTCTTTGAGCCCTTCAGCACAACAATAGTCATGTACTCTTTAGCCGTGTGGGTACTTACCTGGAAGGATGAATGACCATGGATCATTGTGATGAATATATAGGAAAAGTTCACTTAAATCTTTTACCATTAGTTGTCTGTTTGATGGGGTCAGTTAAGGAACAGAATAAAAATAACCTTCAATGAAAGGCCTAAATGGGGATAATCTGATAAGATTTGTATCATCTGTATCGGGGCTATATTATTTGCTGTAGTTATGAGGGAAAACTCCAATCTTTGGCACCTGTCTCCCTAATTCATATTCCACTTTGAAAATGTCTTACCTCTAATTAATTTCTGTTTGATAAATATCAAATTAAGGTTTTCTGCTACTACCGGTGGATTTGACTCCTATTTAACTTATTTTTTAGGGTGGTGACACTGGAAATAACTGTTAATATGCCTTTTTTAGTGTGATCTGTACATGCTTAACTAAATGTTAACTAATTTGTTTTTTTAGTTAATTCAAACAAGAATGATTCAAGTATGGGGACATGTTTTCCTTGACAATAAACAAAATAATGATTCAAGAACTGTTATGTTTTGGATATGACTTTTACTATTTTATTTGTTATTATTGTACTATTTTCTTATTGATCTTTTTTTCATATTTAAGAATAAATAATAAAAAAGAAAAAGGACACAGTTTTAATGCAAAGCAATAACACCCAAAAAGAACTCTAGGTAAAACTGATTAACATCTTGTTTTTAATCTTTATCCTACTCCTTAATTACAACTTTTTGTTGGCTACCAAGTTAGGAGCCCAAAGCCATGAAGGATTGTGACAATCTATGGTAATGTTTTTGATGATTAAACATTTCTGTTTTCATTGTTTTTATTTATCTTCAGGTTTTGGATTTTTGTGTCCAGGTAACAATTTCTTTTTCCCTGTTTCTTTGTTTTCTATTATTTTTGCTTGTTTTATCTGATTGTAATTTTTAATTTGTTTTTGTTCCTTACTTGTTGTTCATTTATAATTGTTTAGTTATTTTATGAGTTTTTATTTAAAATTTTAATAAACTTTGTACATGGATAATTTTTATCCCTTTCTATCATTTTATTTTATGATTAATTCTACAATTTGTTAAGCTCATTAACAGTTTTGCTGTCATTGATGGCCCATTGGCTATTGGAAAAAATCGTTTTCATTATTAAGGAAAAAATTGACCGACAAACAAAGGCACCAAAAATCAATCTCATACTCACAAGAAGATCTTCTATTCTTAAATTAAAAAGTCTATGACCAACCATAGCTCATTTTGATTCATTACATTTTGCAGTGCATAGGCTGACCTCTTCTTCCTTTGGCAATAAAAAAACCTCTTCCATCAGAAATTTGGACTGTTTCTTGACAGCACAACCATTGTTGAAATAATACAATTGAAAAAAAAAAATACAGTACCAAATTACATGAATTTTATAACTGTTAATGGAGTGAAGGTGATAACTATTAATATAAAATTTGTTTCATACATGGTAAGTTATAACCAAAAAACAATTTTTAGTGATTTGTTTTAGTGCATTTTCAGTTTTGTTCAGTTTGTTTGGCCTTTCATGTATCATTAAGAAAATGTTGTGAATTTTGACTTTTTCTATGATTTTTTATATGAGGTCATAATGAACTATTTATATCTATTAGTGTTTATTTTTTATTTTGTCATATGTAAATAGTTTTCATCTTTTTAAGTTTGGTTTTTACATTCATTGAGGTGTTATATTATCATTCATTGAGGTTTTATGTTATCATTCATAATTTGTATGTTTATAATAATGAAATATTGGTTTGTTGTTTTCATTTATTGTGTAAATATTGTTGATTGGAGATTTTTTGTGATAAGATTTAAATCTTTTAATCAAGATTCACTTTTTCTCGAGTTCAGCCATTGACATGCTTAATGCTTTGTTTTTGCATTCTATATTCTTCTCATTTTTGTTTTAATTTTGTTTAATTTATTATTTAATTGGTCTTTTGCATTATGTTTTGTTTTGTTTTAAAACTTTAGATAATAGTTTTGTTTTAACTAAGGATATTATTATCTTATAATATATATATTAAATTTTTTGTACAGGATTTAGTTTAAAATTTAATGTATATTATATGTATCATTTGTTATATTCAATATATGTTAACATTGTGCTTACCTATTATTAATTTTTGTATTGTTCTATTTTATTAATGTGGTATATTAGTAAAGAAATGGCAACAATTTATTTCTCAATGTACTTATGGGAATTCGAAAACTTCAAAGGGATAATTGTTTTTTCAATGTTTAATGTACGAAGATCTCTTATATACTTTTAATTTTTTTATATTTATTTCTCTTTATGATTATTTATATTATAATTGTACAAATTTACACAAACTAAATTGAATAATATTTGTTGTTTGATGGTCTTTTATTCAGTTTCTTTTTGTGTTTATAATCATATTATTGAAAATTAATAAAATTCTTTTATGTTTTTATATGCAGTCTATTATACTGTTCGTGGTGAGACATCAAAATTGTCAATCCTTACACATAGTAAATTACTTCAACTTTTTTTCTTTATAATATGACTTTCTTGCTTAATTTTTTATTATCTTTCTGGTTTTTTCATCAAATTGTTTTTCAGTTATTTTTATCTGTTTTGCTATTATTTTCAATTTGCATGTTTTGAAATAAGTTTGGTTCTTTATTTAGTATTTGTTTGTGTTTTTTTTTTTTTGAACAGTTAGTGCTTTATATATATTGCTATTATATGAATTTAATTAAGGGGGAATATTTTTTTTAGCTCTTAAAAATAATGTGTTTTTGTAAAGAAGAAATTGTGAGAAAAAGATCTTGTGATAAGGTGATTTCAGAAATAATTATCCATGTAAAGTTATCTGTTTTTAGTCAAAAAGAAGTATGAGTAGAAATGTCCTTAAAAACATCGTTTTAAATAAATGATCAGCTGTTTGAGCTATCTCTTTCTCGTCAGAGAGAAAATAAAAATAAATGCTCAGCTGTTTGAGCTCGGTCATCTTTCTCTCTCAATTTTGTCAAGTCTCTGTTGAGCACCATCGTTGTCAGCTCTCTCAGATCTTTGAACTGTACGAGTTTTGTCAACTTTTTGTTGAGCACCATCGTCATCGGGCTATGGTCTCTCTCTCGGCATCTGGTCATATTATCGTAGATTAACAGATCCTATAGCAGAGATGACATCAAAATACTTGTTATTGGGTTTATTGTTGTAATACACTTAAATTTTTGAAACATTTGGTGTAAATTAGAACATGGAATAGAAACATTGCTTAGAGTTGTTATATGTCATGTATTTATAACATGTGTTACCGTTATTTAAGCGTGTCACGACATTGGTTATATGCATTGCGTGTTACAACATTGAACGTTATATGCATAGTGTGTTATAACATTGAACGTTATATGCATGGCGTGTTACTATATTTTACGTTATATGCATGGCGTGTTACTACATTTTACGTTATATGCATGGCGTGTTAGAACATTTTATGTTATTTGTATGACGTGTTAGAACATTTTACGTTATATGCATGACGTGTTATTACATTTTACGTTATATGTATGGCGTGTAACAACATGATTGACAAATTTTTGAACATGGCATGTATTGTGTAAAATGATTGACAAATTTTATTTTATTTTTCAAAATTTCAGTGAGGTTCTAATTGTGCGAGATAAGACAGTGGTCAGTGGGTGGATGGCATTTATAAGGGTGGTGAGTCAAAAATGCGGGGGGTTAGGAGTGATTTGTCGTTTGCGGGCTTGATGAAACTGGTTGAAAATGTTATTGGGGTAAACTCAGAATTTGACTAGATTGAGTTACATGCATTGATCAGTACACCGGAAAGTTAACACGGCTAATTATCAAGGACGATGAGGATGTTGCATTAATTTTACTAAAATAGAGGAATGTTCTGGTTGTGTATGTCAGCATTAAGGGATGCAAAACAAATGAACAACATAGTAATCAACTCAATTAAAATGAGATTTACAATGCTTCACAATTACAATAGCATTCACATGAGTTTGTGCAGCTTGGTAGACAGACAATATTCACAGAATAGCTAGCTGCACAATTCCGATCAAGATGTGTATCAAACCAATTATTTGCTCCTGTTCAATAAATGCAACGATCGGGTGGAACTTTTGAGTGTGTAATGCCATTGTCAAATGAGAATAGGATAGTTGAGGACAATAATGTGAGGTTGAAGGGTGACATTGCAACGTTGGAGGATAATACTGCATTTGATGAGGGAAATGACAATTTGTTTGTTACCGGTGAAGATAGATTTGATGACAATTCAGATGATCAGTTTGGAGAATGGCAGGATGAAAGTTCAGACGATGATCGGCTTTATGACAGTGACATTCCAATAGCAAATAATGTTGAAGGCGAAACGAAACCTGTTGGAGGTGTTGATGTAGGAGATGTTCAGTGTGATGACCTCATATACATTTACCCCATCGCTAGTGAGAACGTGATTCATTCCTTTTATGCATTGGTCGATGACAGTTATCAGGAAAAGGGAAATGTAGAGACATCTTAAACGTGGCAAATTGTAGGTGCAGAAAGGTTCTTTTTCCAAATAATTACCATTGAGGAGTTGACATGTGTCGATGATCGCTTATACAAAGGAATGATGTTTTCGTCGAAGGCCGAGTTGAAACGAGCTCTGAACATGGTTATAAAGGATAAGTTTGCGATAAGAGTAAAAAAGTCATGTTAAGGTCGTTATGAGGTTGGTTGCAAGGACAAGACATACAAGTTCAATGTCTGTGGAACGAAGTTACTTGACAGAGGAAAATATTGACAAGTGCGGATGTTCCACAAAGTACACACCTGTACTGTTGATGGTTTGCAAGGGTATTTTCAATTACGAGTGCAAAGATAATTGGTGAACTTATGTTACACAAGCTTCGGGCTAATGGAGCTACATTGAGACCTAAGGACATAATGTGTGAGATAAGGGTTCAATGAGGTCTCGATCCAGCTTAGAATTGGCAACTCTTCACTCTATGGCTGTTGATTTTACAAAGATAGAAGCACCAGCTGAGATGCCTCGATCCTTAAAACCAAGAGAGTTTTCAGACTTCATGCAGAGGGTTGACAAACCCATGTATGCTTCTCGTGGGGTATTAGGAAAACTGTATCGGGCTACAATCAACTCAACCGTGCAAGCAAGGTCAAAGTTTGATAGATGAAGCTTGTGGATAGACCTTTAGGAGCATTCCGAAGCACGTATGCTTCACTTCATCGTAAACCCCCGTCTCTTGGATCAGCAAACTATCAATATCCTCATACTGTTTGCGTTGGATTTGCAAAACATGGCACACATGCACAGTGAGTTAAGCCATAATGTGCAACAAAGTATACTAAAGAAATAAATAAAGAATAAATGTTGTGACACGCCATGCATAACAAGCAAAATGTTGTGACACGTCGTGCATAACAAGTAAAATGTTGTTACACGTTCTGCATATCAAGTAAAATGTTGTCACACTGACACGTCAATAACTAACTATAATAACAATGTTGTGATATGATAAACACAAAAAATTAGTAAAACCACTATGACTTAACCCTCAAAAACCATCCATCCAACCAGCGAGAATACCCAGTCTAAACATTTGCAAAACAAAACATACAAACAACACGAACATATCAAACAAACCTAGTAAAAAAGTAAAAAATTAACGAACACAAGAATGTTTTAATTTAAGACTCACTTCTTCACTCATAGCCGACATTGTTGTTGTTGCTGTGGTGTCATTACGCTTGCAAAGAGCCTTGTCGAACACTTTGATATCGGCGGGAATGAGAAATGAATCACACAGATGTTAGGAATTCTGACAAATAAGTGTTTAAAATGAAAAATGACCTAATAATATTCTCATTTATTTGTTTCATTTATAAATTAATTCAGTGGAAGTTCAAACGGTTACCACATTAACTGTCATCTTTTTTCAAATTCAATGGAAGTCCAAACGATTACCATGGCATGTCAGTTGTTTAAGCAATGGCGTGTCGCAATCGTCACATATTTTAATCGTGACATGTCATAAATTTTGAACACTACCGTGTCACAGTCGTGACATGCTGAGTGCAAGTAGATTTATGGCGTGACACGGCTGACTTGGTGTAATATCGTGGGGTGACATGTGACGGCCCAATTGTTATGACACATCGAGTGGAAGTAGATTTATGGCGTCACACGCTGAGTATCTGTAGATTATGGCGTGACACGGCACGACCCAATTGTTTTGACACGCTGAGTGGAAGCAAATTTATGGGCTGACACGTTGAGTGTTAGTGGATTTACGGCGTGACACGCTGACTTCTTGCAGATTTATGAGGTGACACGTTAAGTGCAAGCAGATGGATGTGGAGACATGCAAACTGGTAGCAGATTTATGGCGTCACATGTTGATTTCTTGCAACTGTGTAACAAATTAAATATATTGTGTATATAAAAGAAAAAAAATTCTTAGTATAAAATTAATTGTGTATAGGCAAAAAAATTATGTATAAAATTAATTGTATAAAAAATATTGTGTATACAAAAAGAATTAATTCTGTATATAATGAATTGTATAGAATAAATTGTGTATACAAAAAAATTATGTATAAAATTAATTGTATAAAAATAATTTTGTATACAAAAAAAATGTACAGACAAGGGGCGTTATGTTCAGGGTTCGCTTTCACAACTGTTGAAAAAAAATTTTAAAGCGTATTACCGATGCATTTTTACAATCATATTCTGCTTAACTCCGATCTGTTTCGATTGCAAAATATCGACTATATATCCTATCATGAACATACCGCAGTTGACACTATCATTCTATCGATGCACTTTAGCTTTTGGCAAATGAATATCCAATGGCATCGGTGTCAAATCCTGTCTCTTTCGGCGTTTGTTGTTGAAATAACCGACTTGGTGGCAGATGATTGGCATCATTGTCGTCAAGGGTGTCATCTGAGGCTCACGAACTTTGTTATCCTTAGCATTCGAAGTTCTTGCGGAGTCCATCACCTTGATCGTCCACCTCACCAAGTCGATTTTCGCAACCACCCAATGCCCACCAACGTTGCAAGGCGTAAGGATGAAATCCATATCTTCCCATTTTTTGTCGTATGTCGACCTTTCATCCTCCACGTACCCTTGCAACTCATCTAAAATTTGCATTGTGGCCCGGGCATCTTTTATTAGAAATGCAGTGTGTAACATGTAGATGGTGTCCTGTGAAACATGTAAACATTAGTTTACACTTCATGCAATCAAAAACTTAGTATTTATATAATTGAACAATTTTCAAATGAACTTACGAAGAATGTCGTGTCAACCACGCATGCACGGGTAGTGTACAGCTTTGATTTTGGCCTTGTTATTCGCTTGAAAAGTACGCTGAGGCATGCGTCAATATGTTCACTTGTCATTTCCTCATTAAGATCCTCTAAGGTTATGAAAAAGTTAACCCCTTGATCACCTAAGATGCCGACGTTACGCCTGCATATGTCACGTAATGAATTTTATAAGTCTTGGTGGATTAATGTTTCATTAAAAAATAATATTTGCAATGTTATTTATGAGCTTACCTTGTGGACTCGTCTTTCTTGAAAGCTTCGTAGGCTTCTACGATTGTATCCTTCACATCTCGACGGCTCACTAAGGGTCGACGTATAGGCTTGCCATGTATTTGCTCGTCATTTTCAGCCGTGCCCGCTCAGTTTGGTATGAAATTTTTGTTGCACCATGATGGACAGCAGATGACTTTGGTGACGACGATTGTGTCTCAACTGCATCACCATAGTTCTACTGTTACCTTGACGAATGCATCATTCGGACGAAGATGCTCTCCTTCAGCCATGACTAAGTCAAGGTTCCCTTCCCTTCCAGCAGATGCATCGATAATGGACTCGGGCAGAGGAACATGCTCTTCTTCAGCATCATCTGATTGAAGGGTGGCATCTCCTACCACAACTTCATCAACGATGTCATCGACATGAGTTACGTGCTCTCCATCAGCACCAAGAACGTCATCGTGAATGTGAACACCAGGTTCATGATACTACCCATCATCAGCATCATCGTGCTCTAGACCAGTACCGTGAGATGAAGGATCGCTCTACAAAATGGGATTAATCGTGATTAGCGAGTTTGGAGCACGATTTTTATGAGTTAACTAATGATTTTTCTCATTTTGTAAGGCGGTCCTTCATCTCACGGTGTTGGTCTGGAGCACGATGATGCTGATGGTGGGCAACATCATGAACTTAGTGTTCACATTCACGATGACGTTGTTGGTGCTGACGGAGAGCATGTAACTCATGTCAATGACGTCGTCGATGAAACTGTGGCAGGGGATGTTACCCTTTAATCAGATGATGTTGAAGGAGAGCATGTTCTTCTGTCCGAGTTCATTATCGATGCATCTGCTGAAGGGGAGGGGGACCCTGACTTAGTCTTGGCTAAAGGAGAGTATCTTCCTCTGGCCAATGCATTCGTCAAGGTAGCAACAAGAGCTATGGTGCTTTATCATCAGAGCACTCCTGATGTAGTTGAGACACGGTCGTCGTCACCAGAGTTATCTACTGTCCATCATGGTGCAACAGAAATTTCAAACCAAACTGAGCGGGCACAGCTGAAAATGGCGAGCAAATACATGGCAAGCCCGTACGTCGACCCCTTAACGAGCCATCAAGATGTGAAGGATACAAGTGTAGAAGCCTACGAAGCTTGCAAGAAAGATGAGTCCGCGAGGTAAGCTCACAAATAACATTGCAAATATTATTTTTTAATGAAACATTAATCCACCAAGACTTATAAAATTCATTATGTTACATATGCAAGCGTAACGTCGGCATCTTAGGGGATCAAGGGGCTGACTTTTTCATAACCTTAGAGGATCTCAATAAGGAAATGACAAGTGAACATATCGACGCATGCCTCAACGTACTCTGCAAGCGGATGACAGGGCCGAAGTCGAAGCTGTACACTACTTGTGCAGCGTGGTTGACACGACATTTTTCGTAAGTTTATTTGAAAATTGTTCAATTCTATAAATACTAAGTTTTTGATTGCATGAAGTGTAAGTTAATGTTTACATGTTTCACAGGACACCATCTGTATGCTACACATGACATTTCCAACAGAAGATGCTCGGGTCACAATTCAAATTTCAGATGAGTTGCGGGGGTAAGTGGAGGGTGAAAGGTCGACATATGGCAAAAAATGGGAAGATGTGGATTTCATCCTCGCGCCTTGCAACGTTGGTGGGCATTGGGTGGTTGCGAGGATCGACTTGGTGAGGTGGACGATCAAGGTGATGGACTCCGCAAGAACTTCGGATGCTAAGGGTAACGGAGTTCGTGTGGCTCAGATGACACCCTTGACGACAATGATGCCAATCATCTACAATCAAGCTGGTTATTTCAACAACAAATGTTGAAAGAGACGGGATTTGACGCCGATGCCTTTGGATATTCATTTGCCAAAAGCTAAAGTGCATCGGCAGAATGATAGTGTTAGTTGCGGTATGTTCATGATAAGGTACTTGGATGATATTTTACAATCAGAATAGATCGGAGTTAAGCAGAATATGATTGCAAAAATGTGTCGGCAATACGCTCTAGAAATTTTTTCCAACAATTGTGAGAGCGAACCCTAAACATATTGCCCATTGTCTATACATTTTTTTATATAGAATTATTTTTATACAATTAATTTTATACATAATTTTTTTGTATACAATTTATTTTATACAATTCATTGTATACAGAATTAATTTTTTTTGTATACACAATATATTTTATACATAATGTTTTTGCCTATACACAATTAATTTTATAACAAGAATTTTTTTTCTTTTATATACACAATATATTTAATTTGATACATAGTCGCAAGAAGTCAGCGTGTGATGTCATAAATCTGCTACCAGTCAACGTGTCCCCACATACATCTGCTTGCACTTAGCATGTCACCCCATAAATCTGCAAGAAGTTAGCGTGTCACGTCGTAAATCCACAACACTCAGCATGTCAGCCCATAAATTTGCTTCCACTCAGTGTGTCAAAACAATTGGGCAATGCCGTGTCACGTCATAAATCTGCAGATACTCAGCGTGTTATGCCAACAATTGGGTCGTCGCGTGTCAACCCATGATACTGCACCAAGTCAGCCGTGTCACGTCATAAATCTGCTTGCACTCAACGTGACATGATAGGGTTCAGAATTTATGACACATCACAGTTAGAATATGTGACACAATTGTGACACGCCGTTGCTTGAACAGCTGACACGCCATGGTAACCGTTTGGACTTTCACTGAATTTTAAAAAAAAAATTAGCAGTTAACGTGGTAACCATTTGGACTTACACTAAATTAATTTATAATTGAAATGAATAAATGAGAATATTATAAGGTCATTTTTCATTTTAAACACTTATTTGTCAGAATTTCTAATGTCTGTGTGATTCATTTCTCATTCCCGTCGGTACCAGAGTGTTCGATAAGGCTCTTTGCAAGCGTAACGACACCACAGTAGCAACAACCATGTCGGCTATGAGTGAAGAGGTAAGTGAGTCTCAAATTAAAACATTCTTGTGTTCGTTAATTTTTTACTTTTTTGCTGGGTTTGTATGATATGTTCATGTTTTTTTGTATGTTTTGTTTTGCAAATGTTTAGACTGGGTTTTCTCGTTGGTTAGATGGATGGTTTTTGGAGTTAAGTCGTAGTGGTTTTTTTGGTTTTTGGTGTTTATCGTGTCATGACATTGTTGTTATAGTTAGTTATTGGCGTGTTAGTGTGACAACATTTGATTTGTTATGCATGGCGTGTCACAACATTTTACTTATTATGCATGGCGTGTCACAACATTTTCTTGTTATGCATGGCGTGTCACAACATTTATTCCTTATTTATTTCTTCAGTACACCTTGTTGCACATTATGGCTTAACTCACTGGTGCATGTGTGCCATGTTTTGCAGATCCAACGCAGACAGTATGAGGATTTTGACAGTTTGCTGATCCAAGAGATAGGGGTTTACGATGCAGTGAAGCGTACATGCTTTGAAATGCTCCTGGAGGTCTATCCACAAGCTTCGTCTATCAAACTTTGACCTTGCTTGCACAATTGAGTTAATTGTAGCTGGGTACAGTTTTCCTAGTACCCCAAGGGAAGCATACATGGGTTTGTCAACCCTCTACATGAAATCTGGAAACTCCCTTGGTTTCAGGGATCGAGTAGACCTGGTAATTCGTGTTTTTGTGTCTCAAACGTGTCAGACACGATTAGACACAAAACACGTTAAGGCTAAACATGAACACGACATGTTTAATATTCGTGTCTTAAATTTGAAACAAGTACACGTACACGTTTAATACACGTGTAACACGACACGACACGATTAACACGTTTTACACGTTTATTAAATGTGTCAATATACGACACGACACGATTAATAACACGTTTAACACGATTAACACATTTAACACGATTAAATAAAAAAATTTATAATTAAATATAATTTTATTATTTAAATTTAAAATCTATAATTATAAAAATAATTATAACAAAATAATAATAATAATAATAATAACATCAAATATAATAAAATTTAATATAACTAACATACATAAAATTCATTATCATACATAAGGTTAAAATACACATTAAATAATTATTAAAAATTATTTATATAAGGTTAAAATAGTTTTTAACTATTAATGTTTAATAGGTTAATAAACGTGTCATGTATACACGTTTAAACACGATAACACGATTAAGTAAACGTGTTTAAATGTATTTGTCGTGTCTGACACGATAAGATACGAAAATTTTCGTGTCTTAACGTGTCAGAAACGATTAGACACGAAACACGTTAAAGGTAAACCCAAAACCTGTTTAACCTGTGTCTTCTCGTGTCGTGTTAACGTATTGTGTCCAAAATTGCCAAGTCTAGGATCAAGGCATCTCAGCTAGTTCTCTTATCTTTGCAAAATCAACAGCCATAAAGTGAAGAGTTGCTAACACGCCATGCAAATAATATAAAATGTTGTAACACGCCATGCAAATAACATAAAATGTGGTATCACGCCATGAATATAGTGGAAAATGTGGTAACACGCCATGCATATAACATTAAATGTTGTAACTTGCAATGCATATAACGTTAAATGTTGTAACACGCCATGCTTATAACCAATGTCGTGACACGCTAAAATAACGGTAACACATGTTATAGATGCATGGCATGTAATAACTCTGGAACATGTTTGTAATCCATGTTCTAATTTACACTAAATGTTTCAGAAATTTAAGTGTTGTGCAACAATAAACCCAATAACAGGTACCTTGTTGACATCTCGACTATAGGGTCTGTTAATCTACGACAATATGACCAGATGTCGAGAGATAGACCACAGCTTGATGACGATGATGCTTAACAGAGAGTTGACAGAGCTCGTATAGTTTAGAGATCTGAGAGAGTGGACGACGATGGTGCTCAACAGAGACTTGGTAGAGTTGAGAGAGAAAGATGACCGAGCTCAAACAATTGAGCATTTATTTTTATTTTCTCTCTAGCGGGTGGGAGATTGCTCAAACAGCTGACCATTTATTTGAAACGATGTTTTTAAGGGCATTTTGGTCTACCTATGCTTCTTTTTTACTAGAAACTAATAACTTTATATGAGTGGTTATTTCTGAAATCACCTTATCACGAGGTCATTTTCTCACAATTTCCTCTTTAATTAAACATTAGTTACTATTTGTACACTGTTGCTGTGTTTTTAGATTGTTGTGTTTTAATGGATAGAATTAATGAAGTAAAACAAAATAGACTTAAAAAATGACAACATTAAAAAATAAAAGACTTCACAAGTATAAAACTCTTACTAAGCACAATGCAACAATATCTAAAATCAAACTGCACTTTCTGAACGTTCAAACAATTATGTTTGTGACCAAAACCAAACTAATGCCACCAACAAAACAAGAAGTTGTCTTCTTGTTTTTTTTTTTTTTTTTTTGTCATTAAGACATTAGCCTTTACTCAAAGATCCACTCATAACTTTTGTCTAGATTTGTTGGTCTCTAGGTGTGTACTAGATGTTAACTTCATTAGTTTTTGATGATAATAAAACATTTTATTCATTTTTGTCTAGTAATTCTACTTGAGTGTGTAGGACAAGAATTGTATGTCAATGATAAATAAATAATTCCATGGGACATATAAAAAAGGTATATGAATAATATGCCACAATTAATCAACAAAATAGAAGCTCCTTAGTTGAATAATGAAGGGTTAGTCAGCTAAAATTCGAATCAAAAGTTGACGGGTTCAAGAGTATAGAGAAACAGAAAAGACTTAGTCGATCAAGAAATGGGTTAGTCGATTAAGAGTCTATTTTCATATATATGGACTTCAAGATAGAACCAACTTAATCGAGTAAGAAGGAAGTTAGTTGATTAAGTGCTCACTACAAGAAGCAGAGAACAAAAGATAGAAAAAACTTAGTCGACTAAGATATCAGTTAGTTGATTAAAAGTATTTTGTCAAAAAATTTGAATTGTGCACTAAAAGACCGATTAACGACTAGAACTGGAACAAAACTGTTTCCAACGGTCAAAAACTACCTAACACCTATTAGAGTTGATTTTTCAATTATTTAAGAGGCTTTCAACGACTAGAAATGAAATTAAGGCTTTCAAGTCTAAAAATAGCTCAAAAAGAAGCAAATACTCTCTGCTCATTTACTACACTCAACTCCTATCTTTGTAATTGTGATCCGCACTTCACTTTGTACCATTTAGATCAACCTGGTGATCGTAGGTAATCATTTCTCTCTTTGTATTCTTAAAGTGAACGGGTCACTCTAAGGGATTGATTCAAGCTAGGATTGCTTGATTGAGTATAGGTTCAAACTTAGCTTTGAAAAGTTACGTGTTGGGTTTTAGTTGATCTCGGTAAAAACTATTGTGAAAGGTTTTGGCTAAGCCTGGCAAAAGCTCTTGTAAAAGCTTGGTGAAAGCTTGTGAATTTCACCGTTTATAGTGGATTGAGTTGAACAATTTTTTGTTGAACAATCAAGGTAGTGGATGTAGGTCTTGGATCGAACCACTATAAATTCTGGTGTGCTTTTCTGCTTTGTTTTTAGTTTTCATTTATCTTTAAATCTTTTTTTTATCTTGCATTTGTCCCCAATTAGAAGTTAATTTTAGTAAGAGCCAAAAAGTGCTATTAACCCTCCCTCTAGCACATTTATTTAGGACCAACAAGTGGTATTAGAGCCTAATCCCTGTTATTAAGGTCTAACACCCTTGGAAAGATCCAAATGGCTTTTAAAAAATTCATAGTTGTTGAGGGACAATCAACAAATAGACAACCTCTGTTTGATGGCTTAAATTACCCTTATTAGAGCACTAAGATGTTAATATATATTAGAGTAATTGATTATGAGATGAGGGTGCCATAATTGATGGCCCATTCATTCCCTCAACTTTGAATGTAGTGACCAGCAAGATGATCCCTAAGCCAAGGTCTGAATGGACCGAGGCTAAAACTAAAAAGATCCAAACTAATTTTAAGGCAATCAATAAATTGCATTGTACTCTAACTCTCACCGAATTCAATAAAGTATCAAGTTGTACTACAGCAAAACAGGTGTGGGATAAACTTAGGATTATCCATTAAAGGACTTCTTAAGTTAAGGGGTCCAAGATAACCTTTTTTACCCACAATTATGAAATGGAGTCTGGTGAAGATATCATCAGCATGCTAGATAAATTCACAAACATCACAAACAAACTCAATCAACTAGGCAAACTAATCCCCGAGCATGAAATTGTTAGAAAACTTCTTAAAAACCTACTCAAAAATTGAAAGCCTAAAGTGACTGCCATCCGAAAAGCAAAGGATATAAATGTTATAATTCTGGATGAAATTTATGGTTGTCTCCTTACTCATGAGTTAGAACTCAAGGAAGAGGAAGAATAAGTAGGAGGGAAGCAAAAGAAAAGAAGAAGAGCATCACCCTAAAAGCTAGCATTCTTGAAAAAGAACTGGACTATCTATCCTGTGATGATGATGAAGAACTGACATTAGTTGCAAGGAGATCCAGAAAGCTTATGGGCCAAAAAAATCGGAGATTGGCTAAAAAAGGGTTTAAAGGAGATCAAGGTTCTTTACGAAAAACTAGAAACAAAAATAACTCTAATAAAAAGGAAGAGCTTACATACTTTGAATGCAAGAAGTTTGGACATTTCAAGTTAAAATTTCCCTTGCTGAAAAAAAAAGCTCTAAAGAAAAACAAGAAATCAAATAAGGCAATGGGGGCAGCTACTTGGTCAGATAGTGATACTTCAAGTTCTGAAGCTGAAAAAGAAAAAGCTGAAAAAAGAGCTAATATGTGTTTGATGGCACAGGATAATGAATCTGAGGTATCCTCATCCCCTTGCGATATTTCTGTTGATGAACTTTAGGATGAATATGAATGTTTATATGATGAATTTGAGAAATTTGTTTTGAAATACAAGACTGTAAAGAAAAAGTCAGCATCTCTAGAATCAGATTTGGAAAAGATTAAACTTGACTTTGATTTTGTTGTTAAACAAAAATTTTTTTTGCAAATTGAAATGGAACATTCAAAAACAGATTTTGAAACTCTAAAATTGGAATTGGAAAGCAAAATTGAAGCCTTACAAAAGGTAAGTGAAGAAAATGCTACACTCAAATGTTTGAAAAATGAAACTTCAAATAGAAATGTATACTTCAAGAAGAATTTCACTAAGGCATCATCTAGATGTTATATTTGTTATAGAATTGGTCATTTATTCTATAATTGTTGTAGAAAAAGAAATGTGCAGAAAATTAGAAAAATTTGAGTTCCAAAAAGATTCTTTGTTGTTGCTAACAATCAAGGACCCATCAAGGTATGGGTACTTATTAAGAAAAACTGAAAATTTGTATTGTAGGTTAAGTTGCACTCAAAAAATACATATTCAAGAGCTCAATTAAAGAAGAAGCAGCCTTGATATATGGACAGTGACTGCTCAAGGCACATGACGAGATGCAATGCTATTTGCTTAGTTGGACAAAAAAAATGGAGGTACCGTATCCTTTGGTGATGATTCAAAAGGTAAAATTCATGGCATAAGAACGGTTGGTAAGAACTCCCAAACTCAAATTAGTCATGTGTTGTTAGTTAAAGGTTTGAAACATAATTTATTAAGTATTAGCCAATTGGATGACAAAGGTTTTAAGGTATGTTTTGACTCAACTAAATGTGAAATGATAGATATAGGCACTAACAAAGTTTTATTTATAGAAAAAAGAATAAAGAATATGTATGCTGTATTTCTTGAGAATCTTGAAATGGATTGTGAAACATGCCTTGTAGTAAAAGTTGAAAATGATGGTTGGCTATGGCATAGAAGACTTGGACATGTGAGCATGCATACCATGACAAAGTTAATTAGGAAAAATCTGGTTATAGGATTGCCTAAGCTTAAACTTGAGGATGATCAAATTTGTGATGCATGTCAATTAGGTAAACAAACTATAACATCTTTTAATACCAAGAAAGTTGTCTCCACATCTAGACCTATTGAATTGCTACACATTGATCTATTTGGTCCAATAAGTACAACTAGTCTAGGAGGAAAATCTTATAGCTTTGTAATGGTTGATGACTACTCTAGGTACACTTGGGACTATTTTCTTGCTTATAAGAATTATGCTCTACCAACATTCATAAGTCATTGTAAGAAGGTTGAAAATGAAAAAAGACTAGCTATAGTTAGTATTAAGAGTAATCATGGAGGTAAGTTTGAAGGAGATGAATTTGAGAATTTTTGTAATGAAAAGGGGATGGACTCAAGTTTGGTGGATGGACTCATTGGTGTGCAAATTGATTTCAACTTCAGCATATCGAACCTTTTAAGCATGTCTTGAATGTATCTTTCTTGTTGATGAAGATTCCTTTTTCACTTTATTTGATTTGAAGGTCAAGAAAGTACTTAAGCTCGCCCATCATGCTCATATCAAATTCACCCTATATCTCTTTAACAAAGTTTTGCATAAAGCCTCATTAGTTGCACCAAACACAATGTCATCCACATAAATTTGAACAACAATTAAATCATTTAAGTATATTTTCATAAACAATATTGTATCAATACTACCTCTAACATAACCTTTTTCAACTAGGAATTTTGAAAGCCTCTCATACTAAGCTCTAGGAGCTTGTTTCAATTCATACAAGGCTTTTATGAAGTTTGAAAACATGATATGGTTTTTCAAAGTCTTTAAATTCAAGAGGTTGTTCAACATATACTTCCTTTTGAATGAAACCATTTAAAAATGTATTTTTCACATCCATTTGGAACAATTTAAAATTCATAAAGCATGCATAAACAAGCAACAACTTTATGGCTTCTATCCTAGCAACCGGTGTAAAGGTTTCATCATAGTCAATTCTTTCTTCTTGGTTGTATCCTTGTGCTACCAACCTAGCTTTATTTCTAACTATATTTCCTTGCTCATCTGCCTCATTCCTAGACACCCATTTTGTGCCGACAATAAGGTGGTTTAATGGCTTAGAAACTAACGACCACACATGGTTTCTTTTGAACTGATCAAGTTCCTCTTGCATGGCCATTATCTAGTTTTCCTCTTTTTTTGCCTCCTCAAAGTTCTTAGGCTCAATTTGAGAGATAAAAGCTGAAAACTCACATGTCTCTCTAATTGCTCTTCTAGTTTTAACTCCACGATAAATGTCACCTATGATTTGCTTTTATGGATAATCCTTAATGTACCTCCAGTTCCTTGGAAGATCATGATGTTGATTTTCAGTACTTTGCAAGGTTTTTAAGGGTGGAGGTTTTGTTTCTCTACTTAAGGTATTTTCTTCAATATTTTTCTTATCATCTAAACTCATTTCTTCCATTTGTCTTTCAAGGACAACTGTATCATTTTCATCATTAGAAATTTCCTTTTGCAAGGTATTCGATTCATCAAAAACTACATGGATGGATTCTTCAATTGTTAAAGATCTTTTGTTGAAGACTCTACAGGCTTTTAAGTTTAATGCATATCCTAGAAATATAGCCTCATCACTAATTGCATCAAACTTTCCTAAAGACTATTTTCCATTGTTCAACACAAAGCATTTGCAGCCAAAGCTCTTAAGGTGAGAGATTTTTGGTTTTCTACCTTTGTATAGCTCATATGGGGTCTTTGATATCATGGCTCTTATAAACACTCTATTAAGGATATAAGTTGTTGTGTTAACAGCTTCTGCCCAAAAGTATTTTGGTAGATTATTCTCACATAGCATAGTTCGAGCCATTTCTTTCAAGGTTCGATTTTTTCTCTTTACAACTCCATTTTGTTGGGGTGTTCTAGGTGCAGAAAAATTATGATCCAACCTCTTTTCATTACAAAAATTCTTAAATTCATTTCCTTCAAACTCACCTTCATGATCACTCCTAATACTAATTATAGTTAGTCCTTTTTCATTTTCAACCTTTTGACAATAACTTATGAATGCTGGTAGAGCATCATTCTTACGAGTAAGAAAATAGACCCAAGTGTACCTAGAGTAGTTATCAACTATTACAAAGCCATAAGATTTCCTCCTAGACTAGTTGTACTTATTGGACCAAATAGATCAATGTGCAGTAATTTAAGAGGTTTAGATGTGGAGACAGCTTTCTTAGTTTTAAAAGATGTTCTAGTTTGTTTACCTAATTGACATGCATCACAAATTTGATCATCCTCAAGTTTAAGCTTAGGTAATCCTATAATCAAATTTTTCTTAATTAACTTTGACATGATATGCATGCTCACATGTCCAAGTCTCCTATGCCATAACCGGCTATCATTTTCAACTTTTGCTACAAGGCATGTTTTACAATCCATTTCGAGATTCTCAAGAAATACAACATACATATTCTTTATTCTTTTTCCTATAAATGAGACTTTGTTATTGCTTTTATCTATCACTTCACATTTAGTTGAGTCAAAACATACTTTAAAACCTTTGTCACACAATTGGCTAATACTTAATAAATTATGTTTTAAACCTTTAACCAACAACACATGACTAATTTGAGTTTGGTAGTTCTTACTAACCGTTCTTATGTCATGGATTCTACCTTCTGAATCATCACTAAAAGATATGGTACCTCTCTTTCTTTTGTCCAGCTGAGCAAATATCATTTCATCTCCTGTCATGTGCATTGAGCAGCCACTATCCATATACCAAGGCTGCTTCTTCTTTAGTTGAGCTCTTGAACATGTATCTTTTGAGTGCAGCTCAACCTACAAAACAAATTTTTAGTTTTTTTTAATAGGTACCCATACCTTGATGGGTCCTTGACTGTTAGCAGCAACAAAGGATCCTTTTAGAACTCAAATTTTTCTAATTTTCTTCACATTTCTTTTTCCACAACAATCATAGGATAAATGAGCAATTCTATCACAAATATAACATCTAGATGATGCCTTAGTGGAATTCTTCTTGAAGTATTCATTTCTTTTTGAAGTTTCATTTTTCAAACATTTGAGTGTAGCATGTTTTTCTCTTACTTTTTGTAAAGGTTTAGTTTTGCTTTCCAATTTCAATTTTAGAGTTTCAAAATTTGTTTTTGAATGTTCCAATTCAATTGCAGAAAATTGTTTTGTTCAAAAACAGAATCAAAGTCAAGTTTAATCTTTTCCAAATCTGATTCTAGAGATGCAGGCTTTTTCTTTCAAGTCTTGTATTTCAAAATAAGTTTCTCAAATTCATCATATAAACATTCATATTCATCCTAAAGTTTATCAACAGAAATATTGCAAGGGGATGAGGATACCTCGGATTTATCATCCCGTGCCATCAAACACAGGTTAGCTCTTTCTTCAGCTTTTTCTTCCTCAGCTTCAGAACTTAAAGTATCACTATCTGACCAAGTAGTTGCCACCATTGCCTTCTTTGATTTTTTGTTTTTCTTTAGAGTTTCTTTTTTCAGCAAGGGGCATTCTGACTTGAAATGTCCAAGTTTCTTGCATTCGAAGCATGCAAGCTCTTTTTTTTTTGTTGGAGTCATTTTTGTTTATGGTTCTCCATGAAGAACCTTGACCTTTTATTTCCCTCTTATCTTCTTCTTCCTCTTCCTTGAATTCTAGCTCATGAGTAAGGAGAAAACCACAAATTCCATCTAGAGTTATAGCATTTAATTCCTTGGCTTCTCGGATGGCAGTCACTTTAGGCTTCTAAGAAGTCTTTTAACAATTTCATGCTCTGGGATTGGTTTGCCTAGTTGACTGAGTTTTTTTGTGATGTTTGTGAATCTATCTAGCATGCTGGTAATATCTTCACTAGGCTCCATTTTAAACATTTCATAATTTTGGGTTAAGAGGGCTATCGTAGACTCCTTGACTTGAGAAGTCCTTTCATAGATAATCTTAAGTTTATCCCACACTTGTTTCTCTGTGGTACAGCTTGATACTTTATTAAATTCAGTGGGAAATAAAGCACAATGTAATGTATTGATTGCCTTAAAATTGGTTTAGACTTTTTTGGTTTCAACCTCGGTCCATTCAGACCTTGGCTTAGGGATCATCTCGTTGGTCACTAAATTTAAAGTTGAGGGAATGAATGGTCCATCAGTTATGATGTCTCACATCTCATAATCAATTACTCTAATATATATTAACATCCTAGTACTCTAATAAAGGTAATTTGAGCCATCAAACAGAGGTGGTCTGTTTGTTATTATCCCTCAGCAACTATGGATTTTTGAAGACCCATTTGGATCTTTCTAAGGGTGTTAAACCTTAATAATAAGAGTTAGACTCTGATACCACTTGTTGATCCCAAATAAATGTGCTAGAGGGGGGGTGAATAGCACTTTTTGACTCTTACTAAAATTAACTTCTAGTTGGGGATATATGCAATATAAAAGAAAGATTTAAAGATGAATGAAAACTAAAATAGAGCAGAAAATCACACCAGAATTTATAGTGGTTCGGTCCAAGACCTATATCCACTATCTTGATTGGTCAACCAAGGATTTATTAACTCAATCGACTATGAACGGTGAAATCCAAAAGCTTTCATCAAGATTTTACAATGGCTTTTACCAAGCTTAGCCAAAACCTTTCATAATAGTCTTTACTAGCATCAACTAAAACCTAACACCTAACTTTTCAGGGCTAAGTTAGAACCTATACTTAATCAAGCAATCCTAACTTGAATCAATCCCGTAGAGTGACCTGTTCACTCTAAGGATACAAGGAGATAAGTGATAAGAGTGTAACTATGATCTTCAGGTTGATCTAAATGGTACAAAGTGAAGTACAGATCACAATTACAAAGATATGAGTTGAGTGCAGTAAATGAGCAGAGAGTATTTGTTGATTTTTGAGCTCTTTTGGACTTGAAAGCCTTAATTTCATCTCTAGCCATTGGAAGCCTCTTAAATACTTGAAAAATCAGCTCTGATAGGTGTTAAGCAGTTTTTTACCATTGGAAACAGTTTTGTTGTAGTTCTGGCCATAAATCTGTCTTGTAGTGCACAATCCAAATTTTCTGGCAGAATGCTCTTAGTCAACTAACTGATATCTTAGTCGATTAAGTTGCTTTTATCTTCTGTTCTCTACTTCTGGTAGTGAGCACTTAGTCGACTAACTTCCTTCTTAGTTGATTAAGTTCGTTTTGTCTTGAAGTCTAGATTTCTGGCAGTAGACTCTTAGTCGACTAACCCATTTCTTGGTCGACTAAGTCTTTTCTATTTCTCAATCCTCTAAAGCTCGCCAACTTTTGATTTGAATTTTAGCTAACCCTTCATTATTCAACTAAGGAGCTTTTGTTTTGTTGATTAGTTGTGGCTTCTTATTCATATACCTTTTTTATATGTCCCATGGAATTATTTATTTATCATTAGCATACAATTCTTTTCCTGCACACTCAAGTGGAATTATTAGACATAGATGAATAAGAATGTTTTATTATCATCAAAAACTAATAGAGTCAATAGAGGTATGATCGAATCACTACTTTATTTAACAGCCAGCAGACCTAATATCCAATTCAATGTATGTTTGTGTGCTCGTTTTCAATCTCAACCCAAGGAATCACACTTGTTTGTTGTTAAGAGAATTTTTAGATACCTCTTAGATACACAAACTTTAGGCATATGGTACCTTAGAGAATCATCCTTTAGTCTAGTTGGATATTCAGATGCAGATTTTGCTGGCAACAAAATAGATAGAAAGAGCAGTAACGGAACCTGCCAGTTTCTAGGTAGTATGCTTGTGTCATGGTCAAGCAAAAAGCAGAATTTAGTTGCTCTCTCTATGGCTGAAGCCGAATATGTATCTTTAGGTAGCTGCTATGCTCAAATCTTATGGATTAAATAACAATTAAAAGACTATGGAATATTAATGCATAACATTCCAATGTATTGTGACAATACAAGTGCAATCCACATATCAAAAAATCCTATGCAGCATTTTAAGACTAAGCATATTGAGATTAGGCATTACTTTGTTAGAGATCACGAAGTGAAAGGTGACATTAAAATTGAGTTTGTGAATACTTTGTAACAATTAGCTGACATATTCACCAAACCCCTAAATGAGGAAAGATTTTGTGAGATTAGGAGAAATCTAGGAATGGTTGTGTGCAGGAGCTTTAAGAAAAATTCTGAAGTTTTCTCAAAAGACCGTAGGCACTTAGTTGACTAAGAAAGGCACTTAATTAACTAAGAGTATTTTGTCTCTTTAAATAATAAGATTCAGTCAGTTAAAAGAATGAGGAATAAAATAATGAAAAGAAACTGTCTACTGGGTAATAAAATAGAGAAGAAAAACTGCCTAAGCAAAAACTATGTTTAGAGGGAATTTTTCAAATTTTGAACAGGAGAAAAACTGACAACATTTAAGGGAGAGATAGACAATTTTTGAGAAAATTAAACTGCACTTAACTCACCTTCTCTATATTTTCTCTCTTTTGAAACCGACCCACATAAAACTGAAACCATTCCCTCTCAAACTTTTGAAACCTTGAGTTAGAAATTTCTCAAACCAAATGGCGAAATCATCACAGTCCAAAGAGATTCTGGAGAAGAAAAAGGGTAAACGTCCATTGGAAGAGAGTTTGTAAGTAGAAGTACAGAAGAAGAAAAAGAGGATAGTGTCCACTGCTTATATTGGAAAAATTAAAAAATCACAAACAGAGAAGGAATACAAAGCCGAGAAAAAGAAAGATAAAGAAAAATCCTTTACGAAAGGTAAGACTTTATCCTCAAAATTTAGAAATAAATTTCATGAGGATAGGTTCAAAAAGATCAAATTGCTCTTATTACTTGTGATAAATCTATTGATTGGAGTAGTTTTGAGAAGTCTCCTGAATTTCAAGTAATTCTATCAAATTATTTTGAAGAGATGAAACTGAAGAAATTTAGTACTTTCAAGAACTGATCCTACAACCCTAGTCTAGTTAAAGAATTTAAGCTAGCGTAGCTTTAGATGAAGATGAACTAGAGGACTCAGAGGACTTTAGTAATGAAGGTTTATATGTCTTTGTGAATGGGAAAAAGTTTGTTGTGATAGCGATAGACTTAAGAAGTCTGCTCAAAATTGAATATGAAGAGAGAGATTTTTAAATGCTTGAGAACTATGGCCCATCATCTTTATGGGAGATTATTACTGGAAAGAAAGAAAGTACTCATCCCAAAGTAATGTTGGTCTCATTACAAGCCCCCAAATCAGAATTTTGCATTACTTTATTGCTGCAAACATTCATGGTAGAAGTGGCAGTTTCAGCTATGTTAGTGTTCAGGACTTATGGCTAATGGAGCATGCTTTCAATGGTGCTTCATTCAATTTAGATCGGTTTATGATAGAGAGGATGAGGGGAGCCTATAGAGTTGACAAGGTAAATCTACCGTATGGGAACATTATCACTTCCTTGGTTCAGAAAAAGGGAATATGGAGCTCAAGGTATCAAATGGATTTAGTGAAAAGTAGGGACCAAGGTATTTACCTTAGGAGTCTGCCTAAAATGGGTTACAAGCTTAATGGAGAGAAATAAACCCCCAAGGTCACTCTTGGAAAAGAGTCTTCTCTCCCTGTTCAACCAGAAACAGCTCCCTCACAGTTCTCTAATGAAATACTTGTCAACCTGCTCATGAAGATTTATGGAAAGCTAATTAACCAAGGAGTAAGGATGCAGAAAATTGAAGAGAAATTGGCAGAGCTCGAAAATGTATTGAAGGAAAAAGGAAAAATGACTTCTGAACTTGCACCTGCAGACACCTCTACCACTCCAAGCCCTGCACCAGAAGGACAAGATGCTGAAAGTTCTGCCTTCTGAGTCGAGGGTCATGAACCTGAAGTGGATCAACCAAGGAAAACCCCCTCACTTGAATCGCAAAAGAAAGTTGAATCAGAACAAAGAACTGAGGTACTTGGCTCACTTGATGAAAATCCTTCACCCTAACATGAACCTTGACAAGAGCAGCTTTCTCCTCCTCATTCTGAGGAAGTATCGATCATGGACATTTTTCACCAAATGGTTCAGTAAGAACAAGCAGAGAAACAAGCAGCTAAAGCAAAACCACAGAAATCTACATCCTCTGAACCAGCTCATTCTATAGAGGGGAAATCTGGAAAAAAAAAAAAAAGCTGCTGCAGCTCACAACCTAAGTCAAAACCACCTGGCAAAGGAAAGAAAACAATGGCCACCAAGACCAAGTTCCTCAAAAAGAGAAAATCCTCTAGAATAACTAAGAAAGCTAGACCATCAGCCATCTCTTCTCTTCAAGACCCCCTTGAAGTTTTTGATAGATCATCCCTTGAACCCTCACCATAAAAATCCCCATCTAAACCCCTAAATTTTCACTATGGCACTAATGAATCTACTTCTTCACCCTTTTCAAAAGATGATTAAGCATCCTTAGGATTTGATGATGATAAAAAGGGGGAGAATTATGGTAGAAAATTTGGGGGAGAACTAGGGGCAATTTAGGAACACTAGCTACTGGTTTTTGGTTTACTACTATTTTTTGCTTTGACAAGTTGAACAATTAAAGTTGACATGCTATTATGTTGAAAACTAGATGCTAATAAGCTATTTATTGTATTTTGTTTACTAATGGTTAAATCTGTTATGTAGTTTGTTTGTTGCTGTTTTGAGATTTGGTACTGATATTGAGTTGTTATGATGATAACCAATTTCTGGCATGATATTGTGAATGGATTGTGTTTGTGAATGTATATGGATGTTAATTATACTATATTTGTTGGATGATAAATGGCATATATAAAATCTGGTAACAATATGTTTTGACAAACACAGCTAAAATATTAATATTCTGTCAACCAGTCATCTATTATTGATTACTCTATATGTCAGCATAAATATAATCTGAATGTATAATGTCATTATTTGTATGACATAAATAAAAATTTACTGAAATGAATAAATAAAATAAGCTCACACTAGGGGAGAGCACACACTTGAGGGGATAAATCCTTATTTTTTGTGCAGAAGTAAAAAGATTAAATGGACACTGTACTGTTAATCAAGGAATGTTTTGTCATCATCAAAAAGGGGGAGATTGTTGACTCTATTAGTTTTTGATGATAATAAAACAATCTCATTCATTTTTGTCTAATAATTCTACTCGAGTGTGCAGGACAAAAATTGTATGCCAATAATAAATAAATAATTTCATGGGACATATCAAAAAGGTATATGAATAAAAAGCCACAACTAATCAACAAAACAGAAGCTCCTTAGTTGAATAATGAAGGATTAGTCAGCTAAAATTTGAATTAGAAATTAGTGGGCTCAAGAGTATTGAGAAACAAAAAAGACTTAGTTGACCAAGAAATGGGTTAGTTGACTAAGAGTCTACTGTTAGAAATCTGGACTTCAAAACAGAACCAACTTAATCGACTAAGAAGGAAGTTAGTTGACTAAGAGTATTCTGCCAAAAAATTTAAATTGTGCACTAGAAGACAGATTAACGGCCAGAACTGCAACAAAATTGTTTCCAACGGTCAAAAACTACCTTACACTTGTCAGAGCTAATTTTTTAAGTATTCAAGAGGCTTTCAATGGCTAGAAATGAAATTAAGGCTTCCAAGTCCAAAAAGAGCTCAAAAAGTAGCAAATACTCTTTGCTCATTTTTTTTTATTTTTTTTAAAAGGGGTGCAACACGAGGACTTCCCAGGAGGTCACCCATCCTAGTACTACTCTCGCCCAAGCACGCTTAACTGCGGAGTTCTGATGGGATCCGGTGCATTAGTGCTGGTATGATCGCACCCCATACTCTCTGCTCATTTACTACACTCAACTTCTATCTTTGTAATTGTGATCTGCACTTCACTTTGTACCACTTAGATCAACTTGGTGATCATAGGTACACTCTTATCACTTCTCTCTTTGTGTTTTTAGAGTGAGCGGGTCACTCTAAAGGATTGATTCAAGCTAGGATTGCTTGATTAATCCCCTTAGAGTGCTTCGCACACTTTTAAGTAATCAAGGAATATAGATATGAAGATGTACCTATGATCACTAACCTGATCTGAATAGTTCAAGATGAGGTGTTAAACTTTATTACAAAAATGGAGTGAAACACAAGAATTGAAAACATTTTTGCTATTTTTGGTCTCTTATTGTTCTTGGAAGCATCTCATGATCTTCTTTGTCGATGGGGATGCCTTTTATACTTCAAAAATCCACTTTGATGAATGTTGATAGCTTTAGATTGTTGGAAACAATTTAAAATCTATTCTAGCAATTAGTTTGTCTTCAGGCATTCAAATTCAAATTTTATGCTAGTAAGTTTTTAACTAGCTAACCATACTTCTTAGTAGATTAAGTCTTCTCCGTCTTGCAGTCTGCTTTACTTTGTTAATCAATTAAGTAAGACTTTAACTGATTAAGAGCTTACTGTCTTTAGAGCAGTCAATTTCATTTTTGGATTTTAACTAACTCTTTTGGTTATCTAATTATGAGGCTTCTGTTTGTAACTCATTTTGTGACTTTTTATTTTGATGAGTTTTGATGTTTGTTTCCAAGTGATCATTTTGTAACTAACAATGCTATACGTTCCTTTTATACTACTCATGATGAGTAATTGCTTACCCTGAGTGTGTGCTTCCCTTCATGTATGCATGATATTTCAAGTTATTTTAATTTTTCAACTTAGCAAGCCAACTAATTTTTATATATTACTTAGTGCGAATAGCAAATACCAATTCAATATTTATAAGACATTTAATAAAACACATTCATGAGTTAACATACAAACTTGCATAGCTGTCAGTAATAAGTGACAAGATATCATTAACTATTCAATAGATATCTTTAGCATTATAACAAAATGTCATCAACATATCACCATCAACAAACCAACTAAACCCATATGTCATCAACAAGCCAGCTTAAATAGCATAACAAAAAGTTATCAACATCCAAGCACTAACCATTAATAGTTAATAAATAAAATGTCACCAACAAGCCAACTAAAATAGCATAACAAAATGTTATCAACATCCAAGCACTAACCATTAGCAGTTAATAAAAAAAATCAGAAAAACTAAGCAGCATCAGATGTAGATTTCTAAATCATTGTATTTCTCCCTTTTTTTGTCATTAGCAAAACAAGAGTGTTCTTATGAAAGCGCTAATTCAAGAGGAGTCAAAAGGGGTGGATTCATCAATGTCGAAGTGAACATTGATGGGTTTAATAGTTGATAAAGGTGATGATTTTAAGGGTGAGGAATCGAGGAAGGAGGGTTTGAAACTTGGAGAAGGTTTTGGTTAGAAGATTTAACTGAGGATTTAGCTTTGGCAGTCAACTTGAAAGACATTATTCTTTTGAGAAACATGGTTTTTGTTGCCATTGTCTTTTTTCTTTTGCCAGTAGGTTTGACTGGAGCCTATGCAAATGCGGTTGCTTTCCTTTTCTTTTTGTAAGTAGGTTTACTTCTGCCCATAGTGTGAACTGAGTCAGGTGAAGTCCTTTCAAGTGTGAGTGTCTGTGTTTTGCTTTTTGCTGCTTCTTTTTCAACTTTTGCTGCTTCTTTTTCAACTTTTGCTTCCCTTACCATTTGATGAAATGCATCCATAATTAAGATTTTCTCAAAATTTGTTGAAGATTTCTTAGTTTTCTCTACTTCATCATGTTGTTGAAGATTAAAATTGTCTATGATGTCATCAAGAGAATCAATTGCTTTTGTATAATCATTGTATTCTTGTTCTGCTCTAGGTTTAAATAGATTGTTTCTTTACTGTGGTAGGTTTAGTTTCATCACCTTCAGTTTAAGGTGCAGGATTCTCAGTAATTTGTCATTCTGGTATAAGACTTTAGGATGTTGAAGTGCCTTCAAATGCAGGACTAGATGGTGTTTTTCCTTTCTCTTTTACAATAGTGGTCAGGCTTTGCAGTTGATCTTTAATTTTCAGAATCCTAATGGATTGATCATTTAGCTTGCCATCTATTCTTATCAATAAATTTAAGATCATTTCATTAGAAATTAGAGAAGAGGTTGTCTTAGTTTGGACAAAGGGAGGATTCTCATTTCTTAGGGTGTCTTTGAGGATCTTAATAAATTTTTCTCCTTCAAGTTTATATCCCATTTTTGGTAGACTTCTCAAATATATGGCTTGGTCTCTGCTTTTGACCTGATCCATTTGATATCTTGTACTCCAAATTCCTTTTTTCCTTACCAATGAGGTAATTAGGTTCCCATAAGCTAGATTGATTTTATCTATACGGCAAGTTCCTTTCATCTTCTCGATCATCAACCTTCGAAGGTTGAGAGGAGTTACATTGAATGCCTGTTTCATCAGCCACGTCTTGAAGACTTATATCTCTAAAACTATCGCTTTGTCCATGAATTGTTGATGCAATAAAATAATGTAAGATCCTAGTTTAAGGACTTTTGATGAAGCTTGCATAACTCCTAAAGGAATACTTTTTCCTTTTTCCCAATAATGATTTTTCGTAGAGATGAGGGATCATATTCCTCTGGAATTTCATATTCTCCCACATTACATTTAATTTTCAACAGGTTCCCCAAATCAATAGTAGTGAATATAAATTTTTTTTCCATTCAGAAACATATTAAGACCATCATTCTTAATGTTTGGATCATCAAGTTCTGTTTTATCTAGGGCAATGCTAGAGTAAAACTCTTGGACAAGACCAACACTATACGATCTATTCTCAAAGACACTTAATTTCTTTAATTTGAGTTCCTAAAAATATTTAGATAGACCTTTTTTGATTTCAAGAACTTCATCAAAATTGTTCCAATCAATGAATTTTCTAGAGAATATGGGAGCATTTTCTATTTTCTTAAATCTTTCTTCATGAGTTTTATTTCTAAACTTTGAGGATGCAGAGTTTTCTTTTTAGTTGGGGTTTCCCTTTTTATCCTTTTTTTTTATCTCGATGTTTTCTCTTTTTGCTTTTTTCCCATCGTTTTAGCCACTTGTCCTGGATCGTTCTTTTTCCTTTTCTTTTGAGCCTTGGGTGATGGACCTTCTTTCATAAGACGTTTCTTATTTTTTTTTCTCGAGCGTAGCTTGGCAAGGAAGATTTGGCCATTATTCTCGGTGGCTTCTGACTTTGGGTTTGAAAAAAGGAGTTTCTGGTTTTGAAGGGGCGGTTTAAGAAAAGAGAATGAAGGGGAGATGAGAAGTTAAAAAAAGTTATTAATCTCCCTCTTTAAATAAGGTTTGACATCTCTTTTTCAAAATTCAAAATTTTCAACCCCTATTTTTACTTTTTCAATTTTTAGTAGTTAAACAGTTTTCTTTTCCTTCGTTTTTCCTTTTTTGTAATATATTTTAGTTTCTTAGCTGATTAAGTCTTACATTTAACCAACTAAGTCAAGCGCTTTGAATATATTGATCAACACAAAATGTTTTTAATCGGTTAGATGATTTTCTTAATCGACTAAGTCTCCATTGACTTATTTTATTTGTTCCATTATGCAATTGGTAACTTAATTAGTATATGCCTTTAGTTTAAGAAATATTTCTGACAAATTACTTGAGCTATGTAAGGTGAACTTAAAAGATTTACCCAAAGCTCATTTACATTAAGCATCCCTAGATCTCTTTTAATTTCGCAAAATCGTTCTTCACTTAAGGGTTTTGTGAGGATATCAAACAATTGATGTATAGTATCAACAAATTCAATCTTAATATCTCCTTTAAGCACATGATTTTTAATAAAATGATGTCGAATTTCAATGTGTTTAGTTTTAAAGTGCTAAACTGGATTCTTTGAGATGTTTATAGCACTTGCGTTATCACAAAATATAGGTATATTATGCATGGTTATTCCAAAATTCTTTAACTGTTGTCTTATCCATATAATTTGTGCACAACAACTTCCTAAGGATATGTATTCCGCTTCAACTGTTGATAATGCAACAGAGTTTTGCATTTTACATGACCAAGATATAAGCATGTTTTCAAGAAATTGAAAAGTGTTACTAGTGCTTTTCCTATTTGTTTTACTTCCAGCAAAATCAGCATCAAAGTATCCAATAAGATTAAAAAATAATCCTCTTGGATACCATAATCCTAAACTTTGTGTGTCCAAGAGGAATCTTTGCAGAGTATTCATGAATCTTTAGGTGCCTCTTGGACACACAAAGTTTAGGATTATGGTATCCAAGAGGATCATCTTTTAATCTTATTAGATACTCTTATGCTGATTTTGCTGGAAGTAAAGCAGATAGAAAAAGCACTAGTGGCACTTGTCAATTTCTTGAAAATATGCTTATATCTTGGTCATGTAAAAAGCATAACTCTGTTGCATTATCAATAGCTGAAGCAGAATACATATCCTTAGGAAGTTTTTATGCACAAATTATATGGATTAGACAACAATTAAAGGATTTTGGAATAACCATGCATAATATACCCATATGTTGTGATAACACAAGTGCCATAAACATCTCAAAGAATCCAGTTCAGCACTCTAATTAAATATCATGTGCTTAAAGGAGATATTAAGATTGAATTTGTTGACACTATGTATCAATTGTTTGATATCTTCACAAATCCCTTAAGTGAAGAACGATTTTGCGAAATTAGAAGAAATCTAGGGATGCTTAATGTAAATGAGCTTTAGGTAAATCTTTTAAGTTATCCTTATGCAAAGTTAGTGAAAACTTAGTTGATCAAGAGAATCATCTAACTTATTAAAAATGTTTTATGTTGATCTATTTATTCAAAGTACTTGACTTAGTCGATTAAATGTAAGACTTAATCAGTTAAGAAAATAAAATAATTAAAAAAAAAGGAAAAAGAGAACAAGGGGAAAAAAAACTATCTAATTGCTGAAAACCAAAATGGGGGCCAAAAATTTGAATTTTGAAAAAGATATGTCAAACCTTATTTAAAAAGGGATATTAATAACTTATCTTAACTTCTCATCTCCCCTTCATATTTTCTCTTCTTGAATTGCCCCTTCAAATCCAAAACTTCTCATCTCAAACTCTTCAAACATCTCTTCAAACCCTAAGCAAAAAATGATCGAGAACAACGGCCAAATCTTCACTACCATGCAACGCTCGGGAAAAGAAAAAAGGAAAACGTCCTATGGAGGACAGTGCATCACCTAAGGCTCAAAAAAAAGGGAAAAAGAGTGACCCAACGCCAATGACTGAAAAAGTAGGAAAGAAACAAAAAGAGAAAGCATCGAAATCAAAGGAAGAGGCTGAAAAAGGAAACCCTAACAAAAAAGGTAACTCTGCATCCTCAAAATTTAGGAATAAAAATCATGAGGAAATATTTAAGAAAATAGAAAATGTACCCATATCTTATGAAAAATTCATTGATTGGGACAGTTTTGATGAAGTTCCTAATATAAAAAAAGTCTATCAGAATATTTTGAGGAACTCAAATCAAAGAAATTAAGTGTTTTTTAGAATAGATTTTATAGTGTTAGTCTTGTCAAAGAATTTTACTCAACATTGCACTAGATAAAACAGAGCTTCATGATCCGGAGGATTTTGTCGAGGATAGTCTTAATGTGTTTTTGAATGGAAAAGAATTTGTGCTCACTACTACTGATTTGGGTAACTTGCTGAAAATTGAATGTAATGTGAGAGAATATGAGATTCCAGAGGAATACAATCCCTCATCTCTATGGGAAATCATTACTGGGAAAAAGGAAATGTACTTCTTCAGGAGTTATGCAAGCATCATCCAAAGTCCTCAAACTAAGATCTTACTCTATTTTATTGCATCAACAACTCATGGATGAAGTGGTAGTTTTAGCTATGTAAGTTTTCAAGACATGTGGCTGATGGATCATGCATTCAATGCAATTCCTCTCAACCTTGGAAGGTTTATGATTGAGAGAATGAAGGGAACTTTCCATGTAGATAAAATTAATCTGGTTTATGGGAACCTCATTACCTCCTTGGTAAAAAAAAAAGGAATTTGGAGTACAAGATATCAAATGGATCAGGTCAAAAGCAAAGACCAAGTCATTTATTTGAGAAGTCTACCAAAAATGAGATATAAACTTGAAGGAAAAAATTTATTAAAACTCCCAAAGACACCCCAAGAAATGAGAAACCTACCTTTGTTCAGACCAAGTCAGCCCTCTCTCAAATCTCCAATGAAATGATTTTAAATTCATTGATGAGAATAGATGCAAGCTAACTAATTAGTCCGATAGGATTCTGAAAATTGAAGATCAACTAAAAAAAATAGTCAATATTGTGAAAGAAAAAGGAAGAATACTATCTCGTCTTGCATTTGAAGGAACTTTAGAAGCCCAAACTTTTATACTAGAAGGACAAAATGCTGAGAATTCTACAACTCAAACTGAGGGTGGTGAACCTGAACTTGCCACAATAAAGAAACAGTCTACTCTTAAACTTGAAATAGAACAAGAACACAATGATGATATAGAAGTGATTGGTTCTCTTGATGACATCATTGACAATTTTAATCTTCAACAACATGATGAAGCTCAAAAAACTAAGAAATTTTCACCAAATTTTGAGGAAATCTTAATTATGGATGTGTTTCATCAAATGGTAAGGGAAGAGCTAGCTGAAAAAGAAACAGCAAAAAGTAAAACACAGACACTAGCACTTGCAAGGGCTTCACGTAACTCAATTCATGCTATAAGTAGAAGTGCACCTACTAACAAAGCGAAAGGGAAAGCAATTGCAACTACACAGGCTATAGTCAAAACTACTGAAAAAAAAAAGACAATGGCAATGAAAATCAGGTTCCTCAAAAGAAGAATGTCTTCCAAGTTGATTGACAAAGCCAGATCCTTAGTTAAATCCTCTAGCCAAAACCCTCTCCAAGTTTCGAACACTCTTTTCCCTGATTTCGCACCCCAAAAATCATCACCTTTGTTATCTCTCAAACCCATTAATGTTCACTTTGGGACTAATGAATCCACCCCCTCTAACTCTTTTTGAATCAGCAGATACACCTGTTTTGCTGATAACAAAAAAAGAGAGAAAGTAAAAGTAACAATACAATAATTTAGGAATCTGATTTTAATGATGCTTAGTTGTCTATGACATTATGCTATTTTGACTATTGATGGTTAGTATTTGGATGTTGATAACTTACTTTTTGTTATGTTATTTTGTTATTTTTGTTGGCTTGTTAATGACATTTGGGTTTAGAATGGATATGGTCTATTGATGATGATATGCTTATGACAGTCGGTTACAATATTGATGATATCTTGCATGTCAACTCATGAAGATGTTCTGTTATATGTCTCATAAGTATTGAATTAATGCTTGTTATCTACATTAAGAAATAGATAAAAATTAGCTAGCCTGCTGAGTTGGAAAACAAAATAACTTGAAAATATCATGCATACATTAAAGGGGAGCACATACTTTGGGGGAGAAATTCCTTATCTTGTGCAGTACAAAAGGAATGAATAAACACTATACTATTAATCAAGGGATGTTTTTTCATCATTAAAAAAGGGGGAGATTGTTGGCTCCATAAGTTTTTGATGATGACAAAACATTCCCATTCATTAATGTCTAACTATACTATTTGGGTGTGTAGGATAAAAATGTATATCAATAATAAATTAATTACTAGAAAGTGAACATCAAAACTCATCAGAATAAGGAGTTACAAATGAGGCACAAACAAAAGTCTCTTAGTCAAATAACCAAGGAAGTTAGTCAACTAAAATCCAAAAGTGAAATTGGCTACTTCAAAGACAGTAAGCTTTTAATCTGTTATAGTCTTACTTAACCGATTAACAAAGTAAAGCAGATTGCAAGATAGAGAAGACTTAATCAACTAAGAAGTAAGGTTAGCTAGCTAAAAGCTCACTATCAGAGAATTTAATTGTGAGATAGAGAAACTTAATCGACTAAGAAGTATGGTTAGCCAACTAAAAGCACACTGTTTGAGAATTTGAATTTAAATGTTTGAAGACAAACTACTAGCTAGAAAGGATTTTAAACTGTTTTCAACAGTCTGAAGCTATCAACATCCATCAGAGTTGATTTTTCAAGTATAAAAGACATCTCCAACAGTTAAGAAGACTATGAGATGCTTTCAAGAACAAAAAGTGCCCAAAAATAGCAAAGATTCTCTCAATTCTTCTTGCATTTCACTTCAATCTTTGTGATAGAGTTTAACACTTCATCTTGTACTATTCAGATCAGGTTAGTGATCATAGGTAATTCTTCATATATGCACCCCTTTATTACTTAGAGTGTGCGAGGCACTCTAAGGGAATTAATCAAGCTTGGGTTAGCTTGGTTGGTGTTGTATGTTCTAACTTAGTCTTAGAAAAGTTAGTTTTGGGTTTTGGCTGATCCCGTGAAAAACCATTGCTAAAAGTTGTGGTTGAGCTGGTGAAAAGCTATTGTAAAAGCTTGGTGGAAGCTTGGGAATTCTGCTGATTCTAGTGCTTTGGTTTGAAAATTCTTGATTGGAAGATCAAGGTAGCGGATATAGGTCAAAGAGACTGGACCATTATAAATCTTTGTGCATTATTTACCCTTTTGTTATTTTTCATTTCATTCTTCTTTAAATCATTCTTTCATCTGGCATTTAACTTCTCATCATTGACCTTTAACCAGCTTCTAAATAAAAGTTAAGTTTAGTGATATTCAGAAAGTGCTATTTACCCCCTTCTAGCACACATCTTTGGGACCAACAGTCCCTGTTATCCAAATCTTGCCCTATGAGCTCCAACATCAACACTTGTCCGAATTACATTTAAATTGAAGGAAACCCGCAGTCATCATCCGCAAGACTCTCAGCTTAGCTACCACTAGCTCCATGGATCCTACATGGCACAGCTTACGAGATAAGGGTTTTCACACAAGAAGTCATCATTCACACCAATCAGGATTCCCTCTTCCAATTTAAAGTTCAATTGGAAATAGCCCTATCAAGGACTCTAACAGGTTGAATTTAAAATCACTAAATATGCAAATAAGCATTCGAACCCAATTTAACCCTTATTTTTTTATTACATTCAAATAAGTCTCTAAACTTTTATTTTGAATCAAATAAGCCCCTCACACTAACTGTTGACTAACTTTCGATATCTAACAGTACAATAAGCAATTTTTTGTACCACGTCATCTTCCATGTGACATCAAAAGTTGCTGATTAGGAATTGAGTTTTGTAACACCCCATACCCTTGTATAGAAGCCAATATGACCTTACCGATAAGATGAAGGGTCACTTGACATAAATTTAAGTGCGAAAGAGCAGTAATGAATGAAAAGAATACTTTAGAATAAAATAATATTTTATTAATAAAATAATATTAACATATTAAATATTTTATTTATTGTTGAGATTAGTCATGGAGGAGGATTATATGACTAATCTAAGTGGGGGAGAAGAAGTAAGAAAGAAATTTTGAAGAAAAAAAAAAGGCAGTAGTGGGACTCGCATGCCTTTATTAAATAGAGTAAGAACGGATAAGTATATATTTAAATATTATGGTGACGTCTTAGTGAAGTGTAAATTTTATATCCTATTTGTACAAGTGTAAAGGAAGGAAAATAGAAGGAAATTGGAATTAAATAAATGTTGGAAGGACCACATTATAAAAGATGAAAAGTTTGGAGGGACACATGATAAATAAGAAAAAGTTTGAGGACTTATGTACAATTTCAATATTTGGGGTTAAATGAAAATTAAATAACCAAAGAAAGTCAGATTATGTGGCATAATGAGATGTGCATTTGAACTTACTATTACATGCAAATTATAGCATGCAAAAAGGAAAAGTTAATGGGGGACATGTGGGACCCCACCATGTGAAGGATGATAAAGAGAAAAAGAATAAAGAGTATTTACTTGAAAGAAAACCATGGTTTAGCAAAGATAGCCCATGGTATTTAAAGAAAAAGGTATAAACAGCATACTTGATTTGATTTAATAAGAAAAAAAAAGAATAATTTTGTTACATGTAGTCTTATTGTTTTTGAGGGAGGTCAAATAGGATTCAAGAGTGGAAAAATGCATGAAGTCTTATTGGTTCATGGGATGGCAAAGGCTATTGGTAAAGGAAATGCACATGAAATTTTATTGGATGATAAAGTGGCTGAATGAGGGAATGACAAGTGGAAATTAAAGGAGATGAAATGAAATGTGATTGGGATGAAATGAGAGGAAATGTTGCCATTTCCTTGGGCAATCCACCTATGAAAGAAAATGAAAGGAAAAGAAGGCTTTCACAAGACCATTTGAAACTCATTTCTTGTGATATCCGCCCATACCAAAGAAAGAGCAAACAAGTGAGTTTGCCTTGAGAAGTCTGCCTATTTGGAAGGGAATTAAAGAGGAAATGGCCTAGTGAAATTTCCACTCGAGAGGAGATGAGAAATTGAGAGGAAAAAAAGAAAGAGGATCGGCTTGAAAGAAAGAAAGATAGGAGAAAGGAGAAATGAGAAGAAAAGCTAAAAGGGAAGCTCGACTTTGGAGGAGCTGGAGAAAAGCTAAGAGGTTTTCCTCCCCACACACACCATTGTTGGAGTTTAAAGAGACCTTAGTGTTTTGGCTTAGAGATCTCAAGGTAAAGAAGGTAAAAATCATCATTTTGTTTGAATGCATGCTTCTTGAACCGATTATAATGTGAAATTTTGCTTGTGGTAGCAAGAATCTTTAAGGATTCAAGAACCGGGTGCATGCATATAGGTGGATCTTGGAATGCATCGTGATTTTAAGCTAGATAAGCAATGGATAAGTGTTTTAGTCTTAAAATCACAAGTAGATAAGGGAAATGAGATATGTATTAATTGTTTATACTTGTGGCAGCAATGGTGATTGAGGATGTGAGGAAATAGTGAACTATGTGTGGAATTCAAGCTAAAATCGAGAGGTAAACATGCAATGTGACTACATTGTATTGTGTGGGCTTTGGTTGGTTAAAAGTATGTGAATTGTATGTTAAATGATTGTGAATAATGTTGATGAAATTATGAATTAGGTTAAGGATTTATTGATTGGCGTGCTGCCCGTATTCGAGTATAATTAAATGTATTAGGTTTGAATGGTTGTTAGGAAGTGTATAAGTAAGGAAAGTGTGCTGTGGTGGCATGTTTGAGGAGGTAATAGGTGACCAACAAATAGAATTAGCTAGATGCGTAGCCAAATCGATAGCGACATAGTGTCTCGCTATTATAAGGTGAGTAGGGGGTGTCCATTTTAAAATTTTCATAACTATATATCGATATACATGTTAGTTTACTTTAGATGCAATTTGTGGACAACATGAGTTAGTAAAATGTTACGTTTATGAATGCCATGCTTTGAGAAAGGTTTTGTATATATGTATATATTAACTACATATGTAAAGGGTTTTGAAATTGGGAAACAAGCATTTTATTACGATTTATGTCAAAATGTGCCTTATAGTTTGTGTGATGTGCATTCATGTCATAGCCCAAATTTCGGGCAATGATCGGCGCATAGGCCCAATGGGCATAGCCCACTAAGCCCAAGCAAGCCTATTAAAGCAATCCCGATCATTAGTTCCAACCATTATTTCTAAAACCACATATTGTAATTCTCAACTAAAAATATTTCAGTAACATTTTATAGTGACCCAATACTCACCATTTTACTATGTCAAAATAATGTCACCCATTTGCCAACTCATAGTGGCATCAGTAATTAAATATACATATTTGGCTTATAACATGGATCCTAGCATATTACATTACGTATACGCATTCACAGGTAACAGACTCTTGACTGTCAGTGGAGTGACCGTGGGTGAAGGTGTCATGATCCGGTACTCCCCTCGAGCCCGTGACAATGGCCATGTCATCCCGATCGACACTCATTACCCAAAATGTCAACCGGAACCTCGCAAGGCTTTAATATCAGCTTCTCATTTCCTATACGAGTATCCATTGCTGAATATCATGTTCTAAAAGATTTTAAGTTGTTTCCAACTTAAAACAAATAAAATAATAATTTTCGTCTCACAAGGGTATTTTGGTCATTTTTCCTAAAAATCTCAAAATCAGTTAAAAATGTAGTATATAAGTGGAAAACACATATTTCATAATCAAAAATAATTTTGGATGTCTAAAACATTCATTTAAAATGAAATTATGACTATTAGAATAAAATAAAAATATAGAATAAAATATTTAATTTTTTAATAAAATAATATTTTTAGAACATTGTGTAAATAATTTTTACAACGTAAAAGCAAAATAAATTCATACATGTTTAATATAGATAACCAAAGTATAAAATTTAATTTACAGTGACACGTGGGCCCATAAATGACTAAAAGTATCAAAAGAAATGAACCTACAGTTTTTGGATGTGGCAAGTTCAACTGTAGTCCTCGCCGATATCAGTTATCTACAATCTATTCTGAGCCTGAAATGGGTGAAAAAGAGGGTGGTGAGATTATAAAATCCCAGTGAGTAAACAAATATCATTTAAAAGATCTAAAGACGAGTAAAAGGAGACTATTAAAACATTTCATCAAACTGTAATTTATCACCTTTCAACTTATTTCAACCAAATGAAATCAATTTATTTAAATCAAGTAATCAATATGGCTTATGAATTTCTTAAAAGCTTGGCTCATGCCAAAAATTATTATCATACTCAGTTATCTAGGATACCTTGGCCGAGGGCTATCCCAACTGAGTCCGCCAAGGCTATTAGGAAGTCATGTTTTATTTTGAAAACATAGCCATTCCTTGGCATTGGTCGAGTTTCCCCTCACGTGGTGGTTTGGTGTGAAGTGAACTCTAAAAGTTATACCTCGAGAGTTACCCTACTCGTCTCTCCAACCGAGGTAAAATATAACGGGGTTTACCATGCCTCTCTAATAGGCTAGTCCACGGAAACCCGCCTACTATAGTAAGCTAATAATTATCCCACCAATCAATAAAATTTAATAACATGATATGACAATTATTGTAATTCATAGCCTTTCAAGGCTAAATACACATTTCATATATTTCAATACAAATATCAATTCAGCCATTTATGCAAATATTGTCATAAGCCATTCGATTCAAATCATAAATTTTACAACATAACAAGTGGTCTCCAATTACTCTATTTTTCAAAATCATTATTCAATTTCAAGACAATTTATAAAATCTTTTCATGTAAACACATTTTGTTTGTAAAACACAAAGATTTACCATTTAAACTCATTTTCATAAAATTTCACCAAAACTGATTAAAAACATACTTTAGATAATTAAAATGATAGTAAGGTTACTCACAGTACTAGGAGTTCGATATACTCATATTCCCGATCTTTGGGCATAATCTCTTTACCCTTGTTAGAGGGCTCACCACCTATACATCATACGTGACACGAATTTCAATAAATTGTGTCAATTTATCATAAACTATTTTAGGCTCTATAAATCTATATGAATGCACGAAATGTGATGCAAAATGTCCGAATAGCCGTTTAAATACGGTATTCGACCTAATTCGCACTATTCTCGGTGTAATTAGCTAAAACCTCCAATTTAACTCCAAATCAATTTCTTTCACTTTCTACACTCCAATTATACCTAAATTACCTCAGTGACTGCGAATGAGATTCAATTTATCAATCTCGGGTCAATAATCACACATGTCTATACATTAGGTAAAAATTTAGATTTTCACACCAAAATTTCCCATTTAATTTCTAGCCTGACCAAACATCAAATATCACCAAAATATCATGAAATATAATCAATTTCAGCCACAATATCCTCCCTAGGAAATTCGGCCATTGATGGTTGATGGGGAAAATGAATTCTTTTCTTGTTGTTTTGTCTCTAAATATGCTAAACTAACTAAAAACACTAACATAACTTAAAATCAAATCAATCTAACATATTTCTCTCTCCATACCCATTTTCACCAGCCATGAATTCACCATGAAAACATGAAATCTAACCATGGAAAATAAGGAGAAATGCATGGGAAAGGTAGATCACAAGTCAAAATCAAGAAATTTTACCTTTGATTGCTTGATTCCTTGAAATCCACCAATTTTCCTTTGAATTTTCCCACCTAGGGTTTCCGTTTTTCTTTTCTCCCTTTGTTCTTCCTTTGCTCTTGGTTTGGCTGGCCATATGAAGAGAAAATGGGCTGATTTGTGTTAATTTATTAGCCAAATATTTAATGGTTATAAATATGCCATGTGTCACCATTTCATTGGTCCATTTTTATTTTTTAACTATTAAGCTTTCTCTCTCCACCATATAAATTCCTTCAATTATCCATGATAATATTGAGTAAAATCCATGTGCTAGACAAGTGTCCTAGTGGTGGAAAATTACTGTTTTGCCTTTTGGGTGGCAAAATTACCATTTTACCCCTATGCTCCGAAAAATATCAAGATTACAAATTTTCACTTCTCAACCTCAAATCATACTCCAATAAGTCAAATATGATCAAAAATTTTCAAAAAAATTTCCATCTTGTCCTCGAGTGGCAAAATTACCATTTTGCCCCTAGATAGTGAAATTTTTGATTTGACTCCAAATTGATCCTCGAACCCCGAATCACCATTCTAAGTCATTCTGAGACTTTAAAATTTTCAATTTCACCCTAAAATCTCTATTTGATCTAGTTCGAGGCTTAAATCAACTTTGTTGTACCTCTAGGTACAATTGACTTTTGTAAATTCTTCGGGACTCTCCTAGCATCCAAACATGCTATCCATCACATGTATGTCATGACAAGTATTTTATAAGGTCAGGCTTTATAGAAGGTACAGCTACTGAGATGCCATAGTACCTACCAAGAAGACGAGCATACGTGGACACTCATTCTAGGTCCCAACTGTCTTCTAATCTGAAATCATGAAGTTTAAAAATGTGAGTATAAAACTCAGTGAGTGAACATAAGAAGGGAACAAGCAATCGATAAGGAGAACTTGGAAATCATGATGCATTTATTTCAAAAACAATGCAATTGATTTAATTTCTTACTAAAAACCCCTCATTTCAAACTTTGATTAATACTTTCATAGTGTTTCAAAAACCCATGATCAATTCATGAAGTTAAATGAGTCAAAAATATGTCAAAATCAAGCAAAGCATGACAGCAAGTTTCTTGCTGTAGCGAGAAACAATTTTAGTTTGCATATGTTTCAGGTTTTCTATCATATCTCCCACTACAGAAGTCCAATTGACCTAATTTTATACCATTAGAAAGATAAGAGGAAGGGCTAAAACTTTTATGTTTACCACTTTTCCTAGTTATGAACGGAAGGTGGTCAAAATCTTCATCAAATTGGGAATACTGTACCAGAATTTGGGGACCACCCGAGAGTTTCTCACTACAGCAAGATTTATTTTTGCTGCAGCTAAATTTCCTCGCTGCAGCGAGAATTCTTTGTCGCTGCAGCAAGAAACAGGGCTGGTTTGTGTCCCCACCACCCGAGAGTTTCTCACTGCAGCAAGATTTAGTGTAGATGACAATTAAGGGATTTTCACATGCCACAAAATCCATTGCTATCATATTGCACATCAAAGTGAACACATTGAAAATAATCAAGTTTCTCATTATTCATTTCAATCACATATTATAATCATAAACTTTCTATTACATATACCTATATAAACATATATAAACACGTACACTACCCCACTTCATTCATCGTCATGTGCACTCCCTACTCACACATAGCCAGGTCATCATCATTAGCTCATGTGCACTCCCTACTCGCACATAGCTGGGTCATCATCATCAACTCATGTGCACTCCCTACTAGCACATAGTTGGGTCATCATCGGCTTATGCGCACTCCCTACTCGCACATAGTCGGGTCATCATCATCACACAACATTATCAATCAATGCACAACATATATTCATATATTTATATACCAACATAATATAGAAGCACATGGATTCATCCTTTTACACATTTCACATTTTCACAACATCAAAACATTTTATCGAAGGCTTGTTCCCCGAAAAAAGGTTGGATAAAATCATTCAAATGTTTCATCCAAATACATTTACATTTCCCAAAGCAAATTTTGAAATGCAAGTTCACTCACCAGTCTTGTTGATTCTTTTGCTTGACTCTAGCCTCAACTAATGCTCTAAATGGACATGTGAGGCCTTGTTGGAACCTATACACGCACAATATCACCATCAACCCAAATTGGCATTAATATAATTTCAAAAGTTTTTTCCTAAATCAAGTTCTACTAGTTATTCCTAACTAGTTTCCAATTGCCTTTTGATTAGCTATCTATTCTTTCTACTCTAGTATTATTAGAAATAAATAAACAAACCTCAACAATAAAACAACTCACAACTCCAATTACTAGCCATTATCAACAACCTCAAATCAATCCTAATTCATTACTCACCTTAGTAGATTTGTAGTTGAATTCCTTCTCAAGAATACTTAAGCTATCATGGAAAATCTCTCTTTCTCTCTCTCTAAACTTCCAACTAGTGAGAGAAAGTATTGAGGAAAGAGTTTTGACGGTCTTTGAGGTGTAGAAGTGAAGGAGCTGAAAAACTCTATGGAAAAGTGCTCACAAGCATGAGAATTGGAATTAACTTGAAAAAGCTATGGAAGTTTCAAGGTTCCTTCCCATGGAGGATGAAGAAAAACGAGAAATGGAGAGAAGAGTTGGGGAAGAAGAAAAAGTTGCTGGAAGCTGTTGGAGGTTGCAAGAGCTTTAGATATTTATATCTAAAGTTTATCCAATTCTTATGTAATTTTCTAAAATGCCCTCCATAGGGTGACTTTGTCTTTTTCTTTCCTTTAGTTCAACATTTTACTCTTTAGACAGTGAGACAAAGTCCATAATGGTCTAGAAGTACTTGAGTTTAGAAAAAGTTAAAAAGTTCGACTCAAGGTGCAAAATGACCATTTTAACCCTACTATCGAAGTTATCACTATTTCTATATCCTTCATTATTTTATCCTTATTTTTATCATTCATTTATGCCGTAGGCTTACTTAGGCCTTAATAACATTAGAAAACCCACTTGTAAGAGCTCACCAAGAGAAATGACAAAATTGCCCTTAGTTAATGTTATCACGTCTACTTCTAGTTATGTGTCTATGAAGGTCAAAGTTTCACAGGTTCACTTCTGAATTACCCTTTCAACTCAGTAATCAACCTCAATTGGCATCCGATAAGCTTTATTAGCCACCATCTCAAAGTGCGGGGTTTTAACATTTTACCATGTTGAATATTTTGGAAGTGGTTTTGAAATGAGCTTTGAGAACCCAACTTGATTTTTAAATGGTTTTATAAAATTGAGAGATTCGCGAATAGGTTGAATGTCACATCGAGATAGTGTGACCCTTTTGCACAAGTGAGCTCTAGCTAGAGAAACTTTAGGTCATCGACGAGCTATTAAACGTGGTTGGGGCCACGGTCTGTGATGTATATACATGTCTAGGCCACAAGTTGTTATACATGGTTACAACCACTTGATTTCTCCTATGTTAGCCAACATCGTTGAGACGTTCATGGCTGTGGGAATTCGGTGGAGCGGGGCTCCCGGATGTTATTACGTGGAAGTAGGTCCACGAGTTCTTTATTTCTATTACCTATTCGAGAGGGATATCTCTTTGGGTTTTTAAATACATATTCTTTCTCCTGGTGAGAACTATAAGATTTTTCGCAGCTCCCCTATTTATACTATGACATTGGATTTAACTCCTCGCGTATAAAGGCAATTTGCGAATTTGTGTATAAGCTTTTATAATGCTTGATTTCACGGTGTTGGCTCCATTAGTTTTTGATGATAATAAAACATTCCCATTTATTTGTGTCTAATATTTCTACTTGAGTGTGCAGCACAAAAATTGTATGCCAATAATAAATTAATCATTCAAAGGCACATATAAAAAATAATAGGAATAAGGAACCACAATTGATAAACAAAACATAAGCCTTTTAGTTAAATAATGAAGGGTGTTAGGTAGCTAAAATTCAAAATTAGAAGTTGGCAAGCTCAAGAAGATTGAGAAATAGAGAACACTTAGTCGACCAAGATACGTGGTTAGTCAACTAAGAGCATACTGCCAGAAATTCAGATTGCAAGACAGAGACCACTTAATCAACTAAGAAGCACAGTTAGTCAACTAAGAGCTTATTGCCAGAAACTGGGTTTAGAGACAAAGACGACTTAATCGACTAAGACACATGTTAGTCGACTAAGAGCATTTTGTCTGAAAATTTGAATCTGAGTACTAGAAGACAGATTAACAGCTAGAACTGCCACCAAACTATTTCCAACTATCAAAAACTACCTAACACCCATCAGAGCAAATTTTTGAAGTATTTAAGGGACTCTCAACAGCTAGAAAATATATCCAAAGCTTCCAAGATCAAAAAGAGCTCAAAAATTACAAAAACCTTCATCATACTTTCTGCACTTCACTCCTATCCTTGCAAAAGATTTAAGCACTTCACTTAGTACCACTTAGATCAAGTTAGTGATCATAGGTATACCTTTATTTCTCTTCTCCTTGATTACTTAGAGTGTGCGAGACACTTTAAGGGGATTGATCAAGCTTGGGATTGCTTGATTGAGTGTGTAGGTTCTAACTTAGGCTTAGAAAAGTTAGTTTTGGATTTTGGTTGATCTCGTGAAAAACCATTGTAAAGGCTATGGTTGATCCTGCTAAAAGCCTTTGTAAAGCTTGATGGGAGCTTAGGAATTCCACCATTTTTAGTGATTTGATTTTGAAAATCCTTGGTTGAACAATCAAGGTAGTGGATGTAGGTCTTTGACAGAACCATTCTAAATTCTGGTGTATTGTCTACTCTGTTTTTATTTTTATTTTCTTTCTTTTTTAAATTATTCCCTCATCTTGCTTCAGATTTCTCGTTGTTAATTCTCAACTTGCTTGAAATTATAAGTCAATTTAGTGAGAGCCAAAAAGTGCTATTCACCCCCCTCTAGCACATTTATTTGGGACTAACAAGTGGTATCAGAGCCTATCCTTCTTTCTCAAGGTTTAACATTTTAAGGAAGATTCTAATGGCTCTTCAAAATTAGTAGTTGCTGAGGGACAATCCACAAATAAACCACCTCTGTTTGATGGCTCAAATTACCCTTATTAGAGTACTAGAATGTCAATCTATATAAAGGTAATAAATTATGAGATGTGGGATGTCATCACTAATGGACTCTTTATTCCTTCAACAATAAATGTAGTGACAAATAAAATGATTTCTAAGCCAAGGTCTGAATAGACCGAGGCTAAAACCAAAAAGGTCCAGACTAATTTCAAGGTAATAAACACTTTGCATTGTGCTTTAACTCCCACTGAGTTCAACAAAGTGTCAAGTTGTACCATAGCTAAACAAGTGTGAGACAAACTTAAGATTATTCATGAAGGGACTTCACAAGTTAAAGAGTCTAAAATAGCCCTCCTAACCCACAATTATGAGATGTTTAAGATGGAACCTGGTGAGGATATCACCAACATGCTAGATAGGTTCACAAACATCTCAAACAAACTCAGTCAACTAGGCAAACTAATTTCCCGAACATGAAATTGTCAAAAGACTTCTTAGAAGCCTACCTAAAATTTAGAAGCCAAAGGTAACTGCCATTCGTGAAGCCAAGGACTCAAATGTTATCACCTTTGATGAAATTTTCGGATCGCTTCTCACTCACGTGCTGAAACTTACAAAAGAGGAAAAAGAAGACAATAGAGAAGCAAAAGAAAAGAATAAGAGTATTGCCTTAAAAGCGAGCATCCTTGAAAAAGAACTAGACAATGTATCTTGTGATGATGATGAAGAATTGGCAATGGTTGCAAGAAGATTCAGAAAGCTCATAGGACAAAGGAACAGAAGATTGGCTAAGAAAGAATATAGAAGAGATCAAGGTTCTTCATGGAGAACCAGAAATAAAAATGAGTTAAACGAAAAGGAAGAAGTTATATGCTTCGAATGCAAAAAGCCTAAACATTTCAGGTCAAAATGCCCCTTGCTGAAGGATGAAACTCAAAAAAAAAATAGAAATCAAAAAAGGCAATGGTGGCTGCAACTTGGTCCGACAGTGATGTCTCAAGTTCTGATGCTGTAGAAGAAAAAGCTGAAGAAAGAGCAAATTTATGTCTAATGGCAAGGGATGATGAATTTGAGGTATCTTTATCTCCTTGTGATTTTTCTATTGATGAACTTCAAGAAGAGTATGAGTGTTTTTATAATGAATTCGAAAAATTTGCTTCAAAATACAAGAGTTTAAAGAAAAAATCTGCATCTCTTGAGACAGATTTAGAAAAGATTAAACATAACTTTAGTTCTATTTTTGAACAAAGAAATATTCTTCAAACAGAACTAGAACATTCAAAAATAGATTATGAAATCTAAAAGTGGAATTGGAAAATAGGACTGAAACTTTACAAAAAATAGTTGAAGAAAATGCTGCTCTTAAGAGTTTGAGGAAAGAAGCATCAAGAAAAAATACATAGTTTAAGAAAAATTCTGATAATGTTTCACCTAGATGTTATATTTGTGGTAAACTTGGACATTTATCTTATGACTGTTATAAAAAAAGGAGCATGTACAAAACAAGAAAAATTTGGGTTCCAAAAGGATCTTATGTAGCAGCTAACCTTCAAGGACCCATCAAGGTATGGGTACCTATTAAGAAAAAATGAAAATCTGTTTTGTAGGTTGAGCCAAACCTAAAAGACCCATGTTCAAAAGCTCAACTGAAGGAGAAGTAGCTTTGTTACATGGACAGTGGCTGCTCAAGGCAAATGACTGGAAATGAAATGTTGTTTGCTTAGCTGGATAAGAAAAAGGGAGGTACTGTATCCTTAGGTGATGATTCAAAAAGTAGAATTCATGGCATAGGAACTGTTGGTAAGAACTCTCAAGTTTAAATTAGTCATGTGTTGCTGGTTAAAGGTTTGAAATACAATCTATTAAGTATCAGCCAATTGTGTGATAAAGGTTTTAAGATATACTTTGACTCAAATAAATGTGAAGTGATAGACATAAGTACTAACAAAGTTTCTTTCATAGGAAAAAGGATCAAGAATATGTATGTTATATTTCTTGAAGCTCTTGAGTTTAATTATGAAACATGTCTTTTGGCAAATGAAGAAAATGATAACCAGTTATGGCATAAGAGGCTTGGACATGTGAGCATGCATACCATTTCACAATTGATAAGAAAAAATTTGGTTATTGGATGGCCTGAACTTAAATTTGAGAATGATCATATTTGTGATGTTTGCCAACTAGGTAAACAGGTTAGAACATCCTTCAAAACTAAGAAGATTATCTCAACTTCTCAACCTCTTGAATTGTTGCACATTGATTTATTTGGACCAATTAGCACAACTAGTCTAGGAGGCAAATTATATGGCTTTGTGATAGTTAATGACTACTCTAGGTACACTTAGGTCTACTTTCTTACTCATAAGAATGATGCTCTACTTGCATTTATAAACCATTGTAAGAAGGTTGAAAATGAAAAAGGATTTGTCATAGTTAGCATTAAAAGTGATCATGGAGGTGAGTTTGAAGGAGATGAGTTTCAAAACTTTTGTAATGAAAAGGGGTTAGATCATAATTTTTTTGCACCTAGAACATCTCAACAAAATGGGGTTGTAGAAACGAAAAATCGAACCTTAAAAGAAATGGCACGAACCATGCTTTGTGAAAATAATATACTAAAGTACTTTTGGGCAGAAGTTGTCAACAAAGCAACTTACATCCTTAATATAGTTTCAATAAGGGCCATGATATCAAAAACCCCATATGAACTATACAAAAGTAGGAAACCAAACATCTCTCACCTTAGAGGTTTTGGCTGCAAATGCTTTGTGTTGAACAATGAAAAACATCTTTTAGGAAAGTTTGATGCTAAGAGTGATTTGGCTATATATCTAGGATATGCATCGAACTCAAAAGCTTATAAAGTCCTCAACAAAAGATCTTTAACAGTTGAGGAGTCTATCCATGTAGTTTTTGATGAATCTAATGCCTTACAAAAGGAAATTCTTGATGATGAAAATGATACAAATGACCTTGAAAAACAAATGGAAGAAATGAGCCTAAAAGACAAGAAAAACAGTGAGAAAAATTCCCTAGGAAGAGAAACAGAACCTCCACCCTTAGAAACCTTGCAAAGGACTAAAAATGAACACAATGATCTTTCAAAGAGCTAGAAGTATATCAAGGATCATCCACAAGAGCAAATTATTGGAGATGTTTCACAAGGAGTTAAAACTAGGAGAGGAACTAGAGAAACGTGTGAATTCACAATTTTCATCTCACAAATTGAGCCTAAAAGCTTTAAAGAGGCGAAAAAAAAAGAAAGCTAGATATTGGCCATGCAAGAAAAGGTTGATCAATTTAAGAGAAATTGAGTATGGACACTGGTTTCTAGGCCATTAAATCATCCCATTGTAGGCACAAAATGGGTGTTCAGAAATAAGGTAAATGAGCAAGGAAATGTTATTGGAACAAAGCTAGGCTAGTGGCTCAAGGGTATAACCAAGAGAAAGGCATTGACTATGATGAAACATTTGCTCCTGTTGCTAAGACAGAAGCTATAAGATTATTGCTGGCATTTGCATGTTTCATGAACTTCAAATTATTCCAAATGGATGTGAAAAGTGCTTTTTTAAATGGTTTCATCCAAGAGGAAGTTTATGTCAAACAACCCCCTGAATTTGAAGACTTTGAAAAGCCTGATTATGTCTTCAAACTGAATAAGGCTTTATATAGATTGAAACAAGCTCCTAGAGCTTGGTATGAGAAGCTTTCAAAGTTTCTAGTTGAAAAAAGGTATAGAGGAAACATTGATACAACATTGTTTATTAAAAGATATTTGAATGATTTAATTATTGTTCAAATCTATGTGGATGATATTGTGTTTGGTGCTATTAATGACGCTTTGTGCAAGAACTTTTCTGAAGAGATGCCGGGTGAATTCAAATGAGCATGATGGGTGAGCTGAAATTCTTTCTTGGCCTTCAAATCAAACAAAGTGAGGAGGGAATCTTCATCAGCTAAGAAAGATACATTTAAGACATGTTGAAAAAGTTTGACATGTTGAAGCTAAAATCAATTAACACACCAATGAGTCCATCCACAAAACTTGATGCTGATGAAAAAAGAAAAAGTGTTGATCAAAAGCTCTATAGAGGTATGATTGGATCATTACTTTATTTAACAACTAGCAGGCCTGATATTCAATTCAGTGAATGCTTGTGTGCACGGTTTCAGTCACAACTCAAAGAATCACACTTGATTGTTGTTAAACGAATCTTTAGATACCTCTTAGATACACAAACTCTAGGAATATGGTATCCTAGAGAATCATCCTTTAGTCTTATTGGATATTCAGATGTAGACTTTGCTAGAAGCAAAACGGATAGAAAGAGTACTAGTGGAACTTGTCAGTTTCTAGGAAGTATGCTTGTGTCCTGGTCAAGTAAGAAACAGAACTCTGTTGCACTCTCCATAGCTGAAGCTGAATATATTTCTTTAGGTAGTTGCTGTGCTCAGATTTTGTGGATTAAACAACAATTAAAAGACTTTGGAGTAACAATGCATAATGTACCAATATTTTGTGATAACACAAGTGCCATCAACATCTCAAAGAATCCTATCCAGCACACTAGGACCAAACATATTGAAATTAGACATTACTTTATTAGAGACCATGTGATTAAAGGAGACATTAAGATTGAGTTTGTTAACGCCTTGCAACAATTAACTGATATATTTACCAAGCCCCTAAATGAGGAAAGATTCTGTGAAATTAGGAGAAATCTAGGAATGGTTAATGTACAGGAGATTTAGGAAAATTTCTAAGATTCTCATTCATAAAACAGTAAGCACTTAGTTGATTAACAGAATCACTTAACCAATTAAGAGGATTTTGTTTCCTTTAACTAATAAGACTCAGTCAGAAAAAGATAAGATTTAGTTAAAGAACCAAGATAGAATGAATAAAATAATAAAAGGAAATAGAGATAGTCTATTGAGTGAAGAAATGGGCAAAAAACCACTTAATTGAAAAATAAAAAATAGATAGTTTTAAATTTTGAAAAAGAGAAAAACTGACAGCATTTAAAAAGGGAGAGTCAAACGGTTTCTCATAACTCTTCATCCACATCCTTCATTCTCTCTTACCAAAAGCCTCTACTTTGAAAAATCAAAATCCCATTTCTCTCTAACCCCCTAAACCCTAAGTCTAAACTGCTCAAAATCTATGGCCAAAACCACATTACCCAATAGTGCTTTGAAAAAAAAAAGGGGAAACGACCAATGGAAGAGAGTCCATGGGCAGAACTTCAGAAGAAGAAGAAGAAAATTGTGTCCGTTTCTGTGGTTGAGAAAACTGAGAAAAACTAGATAGAGAAAGAACACAAATCAGAGAAAAAGAAAGAAAAAGGAAAACTCTTCAAGAAAGGTAATATTTCGTCCTCAAAATTTAGAAATAAAGCTCATGAGGATAGGTTTAAGAAGATAGAAAATGCTCTGATTACATGTTGTAAATTTATCGACTGGGATAGCTTTGATAATAGGTTTATCGGATTATTTTGAGGAAATGAAATTGAAGAAATTTAGCACTTTTAAGAACAAAACTTATAGTGCTAGCCTGGTAAAAGAGTTTTACGCAAGCATAGCATTAGATGAGAATGAACTTGAGGATCTTGAGGATTTCATTAATGATGGTTTGAATGTCTTCCTAAATGGAAAAGAGTTTGTGGTGACTGCTGCAGATTTAGGAAGTTTGCTCAAAATTGAATGTAAAGAGGGTGATTATGAAATTCTTGAAAATTATGATCCCTCATCTCTGTGGGAGATACTTACAAGAAAGAAAAAAAGATATTCATCCAAAAGTAATGCCGATCTCATCAAAAGTCCTCAGATTAGAATCCTGCATTACTTTATTGCTGCAAATATTCATGGGAGAAGCGGTAGCTTCAGCTACATAAGTCTTCAGGACATGTGGCTAATGGAGCATGCCTCCAATGCTGCTCCAATCAACTTAGGCCAATTTATGATAGAAAGGATGAGAAGGGCCTATCGAATTGATAAAGTAAACCTACCTTATGGAAACACAATCACCAAATTGGTGAAGAAAAAGGGCATGTTGATGTGACATGCTCACATGGTCATGTGACATTTTTCACCTTCACATTAGTGTCACGTGGATATAAAATGACAAGTGATATTTTGAATAATGGTAATTAGTCAACCATTAGTCACGAGGGCTTATTTGACTAATAATAAAAATATAAGGACTTAATTAAACGTAATAGAAGAATAAAAGCTTATTTGAATTTTCTTGAATATATCAAGGGTTTTTTCGAGTATTATGCCTAAAAATTATCACAATTATCTTGAAAGATTTTTCAGATTATGTTATAAATAGGTTTAGGTGTTTCACCAAATAATTCACGAAAAGTATTCTAAAAATTACTAGAGCAAAAATGTGAAACCCTAATTTTAATGTAAAGGCAAAAAGGGAAAATTACTTGTTGAGCTTAAGAACCATCTTTTAAATCATAATATTCTTGATTTCATCCCTTAAAGTGTTATAAGTTAGTAAACTCATTTAGAAAAAGGGAAAAGAAAACAACTCCAAAATAACCTACTTTTGCAAAACTAGACATAAAGGGTTGATCTCTCTAAAAAGGAGGTCGATCCTTGCAACCTTATCACTGGCTCCCTGAAACATTAAAGGGTCGATCCCTCTAATGAGGGAGTCAATCCCTACAACCCAGCATAGGCTGTTTAGAACTTGTTGGACTTTAGAAGCTTTGACCCTTTATTCTTTTCTTCAACCACGACACCCACTTGTTTATATTCTTCTTCAAATGTTCTTTTACTTTACTCCACACTCTCTAAACACTTTTCCTTCCTTCATTTCTCTTTTATTTCTATTGAAACAAAGCTTCAAATCTTCAATCTGAGTTCATCTAAGGTAAAAAATTTTAGTTTCTTGGTTCTCTAACTTCATTCATTTTAAAAGGCTAAACTTTTTCTCTCTAATTTCAACTTTCTCTTATTATGAAAATTAGGGTTTTTTTTGGTTTCCTATTTCCCAAGCTCACCAAGGTAAGAACCCATTAAATTTAAGTTGTTGGTAGTATGGGTATATGGTTGGAAGAAAGATTGAAGGTTAAAAATTGGTTTATTGTGAAGATTGAGCTAGGTTTTGATGGGTTAGCTTTAATTTCGAAAATTTTAGATTAAACTGAGGGCTTAATGTGGATTGTTAATTGTTCTAAGTTTTATTGGAGCTCCAAGGACAAATTTGGAGTGGAGTCTTATTGAGTTGTGTAAGAAATTTAGCTTAAAAGATTTATCTCAAGAGGGGGTGAATTGAGTATTTTAAAAATTCTTTTGAAATATTTGAAGACCAAGTGAAAACAAATAGCTTCTTTGAACACAAAGAATTAAAATTGCAGCAAACTCCTTTCAAGAGTTTTAAAAATACTTTGAAGAACTTATCAAGTATGAAAACCAATTTAAAAAAAAACAAAAAAGTGACTTAAAGATTTTATAGAGGTTTGGCCTCTTTGCCTACGTCCTCTCCTTGGTTCACCAAGGAGTTTAGAATCTAATATGAAAATACTTTTTCAAGGTTCAAGCATAATGTGAAACCCTACCTTATTGTAGGATAACAAATTAAGAAATCCTTAAGTAAGCATGTAAATTTTATATTTTGAACTTTTAAAAAAAGTTTTATCTTTAGAAAAATTCATGTTTTGATACACTAAGATGATTTCTAAAGCTTAGTGTAAAAAACAGTCAAATTGGACAAGTTTTTAAGCTTATTTTTATATACTAGAGCAAATCTATCGATACATGTTCCAAATGTATCGATAAATTGCACCCAGAAAGCCTTTAAAAGTAACCCTAAAGAACATCTATCGATGGATGTTCACCATATATCGATAGATTGCTTCTAGATCCAATATTGATAGATGGCCAAATTTATCGATAAATTATGCCAATTTTAGAAAAATAAAAGGGACAAAAATGTATTTCTACACCTCAAAGTTTAAATAAGTAACATGTTCGATGGTTTTTTCATTCTAGGTCAACTTTCCTCAGTTTTTCCTCAATTTTAAGCTCTCTCAAATCCATCTTCATTCAAGGATCATCATCTTTGGAAGATTGAAGCTTGGATTTGAGTTTTATAAACAAAGGTGATATTTTTCAACATTCAAATCTTTGATTCATGAATTTCTAGCATTGAAAATATTGTTTTTATGCCCAGATTTTTTGTTAAATCCTAAGGCTCAAAGATTTTGTGATATATCTTAGCATCAAAGCTCACTTAAGATAAGGTTAAAGGATTTATGGGTTTCTAAGTATTTATTTGATTAAGTAGCAATGGGTTTAAATTGGAAAACTAGTTTTAAATGAACCCAAGTAGTTTCGAAAGAGCTTAGGATGATTATAATATCATTTCTAGTCTAAGCATTGATTACAATGATTGTTGAATGATTAAGAAACGTTGAAACTCCAAGAAATTCACTAGAGTAGAGTTTTGCTTATTAGTAGAAGTTGACTTTCAAATGTGAGTAAGTACATCTTTTTAAAATAAGTTATACGGTAAAGTTGAGCATGATTTATCAACTTGATTACCTTTCATGATTTGAATCCAATATTGGTTTCGATAAATCACATTGTATGAGAATAAATGTTTTTCAATGAAGTTTTCAATCTACTACGTAGTAAATATCTCTATTATGTATTAGTTTTCAATAAAGGGGACAAGTCCTTTCAAAAGTTTTCATTCAAAATCTCCTCAATGAGTTGTAAAAAGCACGATTGGTGCATGGCTAGATAAATACCTAGGTGGTTAGTACGATACTCACGCAATACACATGAAAGTGGTTGCTATAATGCCACCAATATAGAATGTGAGAGTGGATGAGTAAGTCTCCACCATTGAAGATTATTCGTGAAAGTAGAGATGTCCAATAATAATCCATGGAATGAGTAAGTCTCCAATTACATGTCATATGTAGTTATAATTAGAGTCTAAGCTTAAAAGAGTCTTTCTTGATTTCAATTTGCATAGGAATACAGTAAGTTGGTTAAGGAAGATATTTTTATAAGAACATTGGAAGAGACTTATAAATACATCAGAACTCGAGGTTAATAACTCAAACCTATTCGATAAATAAAGAGAGAATATAAGAGATTCAAATGAAACATTGAGGTGATATTGTGGTTCTAGACTTTTGATTGATTTTAGTTAAATCGTTGCTTTTGCTTCTAGTTTTAATCTTAATTTTAGTTTCTTTAATTTTCAGTAGTTTTAAATTTGGTTGTTTTTGATAAGACTGAGATGTTTTAATTTTAGTATTTAGCAAAAAGATTTGGACAATTCTACATGGAATGAACTTTACTTTCTATTATATTCCTTGTTAACGATACATGCACTTGCGTGATAAATCCAACAACAATCTTAATACTTGGACACTTGCTCTTTGAAATTTGAAGTTCTGAAGATGAGGTCTCAATACGTTTTATGGAAGTCTTGATACTTTGACACATGCTCTCCAAAAATTGAAGTCTAGAAATAAAGTCTCGATACATTGAAGTCATGTCTCAATACATCGCACTTGTTTTTTGGAATTTTGAATTTCTAAGGCGATGTCTCGATACTTCAAGTCCATATCTCGATACATCAACACTTGTCTTATGGAAATTTAGGTATCGAAGGCTATATCTTAATACTCATTAGAAATGTCTCGATACTTCTTCTTCCTTATGCTATTTCTAACGCATTTCAAACTTGAGATCTCGATACTTATGCAAAATGTCTCGATACCTTAGTTCTATAAGACATTTCCTAAGACATTTTGAACTTCATGATAATTCTATTTTATAGAATTATTTTATTCTAATTTTTTTATTAAATATTAGCTAAGTTTTCAATTTTCAATTATAATTTATTTTTTTTAGTATTTTTTATAATTAGTTTATTTTTAAGTGAGTTATTTTAATTTTATGTAATTCTTTTTAATTTGGTTATTATTTATTAGTTTTTATATATTTTTGTAGGAATTAAAAGAAATTGGGATTAATTTTGGAAAGTGAGATGTTGAAATACTCAAAAGTCTGCTTGCATAGGCTTCATTGTTTTGGCCATAACTTGAGATACAACACTCCAAATGATCTCTTCTTGGACCATTGGAAATCTAAGAGATGGAGCTACAACTTTAATGAAGATCATTTTACCCAGTTCTACTTCAAAGATAGAGAAAATTGTGTTGAAAAATGACTGGATGTACTGTTCCGGGAATGGAAATTTGTAAAGATTGACAATTGATTTGTGGGCCTCTTATTACACTTTTAAGCCCAATTAAACCCTAGGTCAACTTAAGGAAGTATAGGTTAAGTTATTAGTATAAATAGAATAGTTTGAAGAACATTAGGGTAGCAAACTTTGGGAGATTCAAGAAGCTAGAAGTCGAGGTTGAGTCTTGGAGATCAAGGCAGCAAATATTGTTTTGTTTTCTTCCTTGGCTTTTATTTTTCTTGTTATTGTCAAGGGTTGAATTATATACAATGTTATTTGTTTTTGCAATTATGAGTAGCTAAATTGCTTTTTCTAGGATTGCAATTAAACTCATATGTAATCTAAATTTTTAATCTCTTTATTGCTTATCTTCAATGGGAATTGAATTGTTTATTCCAATTTGTTCTTAATGCTTTTAATTGCCTGATCACCAATTAAATTGATTTAGGAACCTAAACAAACATGGGAAAGGGAGTTCAATGTAGACTAAAATTGGGATAGCATATGATCATATTAATTGATTTGTGTATAGGATAGGGATATACCTATAGGCCATATGTAGCTAGATTAGAGCCTGAACTTACTGTTTTAATTTCAATTCACATAGGGATATAGTGTTTTGGTCAAAATAAATATTTTTATCAGATGAATTAGGAGACCTTTATAAATAATTTAGGACTCTAAGTTAGCAATTCAACCCATTGAAATAAGTTAAGGAAGAGATGTAAGATTTAGATGAAATGTGAGGGATATTGTAATCCTAGGCTTGTTTGATTTGATATTTTCTCAAGTTATTATTATTTTAATTTTTCTTGTTAGTTTAAATTTTAGTTAATTAGTTTTAGTTAATCAATTAATTTTGGGTGTTTGGATAAGATTAATTTGTCCTAATTTTAGTACTTAGTAAAGTTTTAGATCAATTCCCTATGGGATCGATACTCTACTTGCTTATATACTCTCTATTCGATACGTATACTTATGTAGTAAAATTTTAACTGATAAGTTTTTGGCGTCGTTGCGGGGGAATTGTGTCTAGAATTTATACTAATACTAATACTAAGCAATTTAGTCTTACTACAAATTTTATTTTTCTTGATTTAATATTAGATTTTGTTTGTTTGCAAATACCTTTGGTCATTGTATGCAAAGAAAAAACAACTTGAATCTTGCTCCTTTTTGTCACGACCCAAATTCCGGGCCATGACCGGCGCATGGGTCCAATGGACGTAATCCACTAAACCTAAGCAAGCCTATTATTTATCTTACTTATAATTCCATCTATTATCACTAAGTCATATTTCATAACTTTGAATCAAAATAGTGATATACATTGCCAACTCGTACTGGCATTACTCATTTAAAATTTACATTAAGTTCATCTATACATAACAAAATAATACTCGACTTCCAG
>NC_030859.1:10121822-10181946 GCF_000208745.1 Theobroma cacao | reverse complement strand
TCATATTCCCAAAACAATTTTGATAGGCAGTCCACTCACAAGTGTCGAAAATTCAGATTCCGGGTGCACTCGGACTAACAGTCCTCAAGCGTAATTCCTTTGCCTTTTCCGGACGTCTCACTACCTTGACAAATAACAAAGTCGAGGAATTTACTATATTGTCCCTAAATTGATATAAACTAATTGAAATTACTAATGCTTGATATGTAAATGCAAAAATACGTTCGACTATCGCTTAATCGCGATATCGATTAAATTCGACCGATCACCGGATTAATTAGCGATTGTGTCCAAATCACCTCTAAATTAATTTATTTTTCCTCTAATACCTTAATTTACCACATACCATTTAAATAAAGCCAAATTCAGCATTAGAACCCTCACAGTTCCTTATAGAAAAATTCGGTCATTTGGTGCACTAGCACCAAAATTTTTTTCTACATAGCCGTTTCACCTTAATTCATCATTTTCCAAGCCATTTTCCTTGAAATAAAAACAATCCCCCATTGATATTCAGCCCTCATGGTTCGACCAACAAGGAACCCTAGAGAAATTGAATATTTCTTTTGTGTTTTTGTTCATAACCATGCTTAACTATCCCTAAACACTAACATAGTCTAAAATCAAATTATTCCAACAATAATTCCTCTTCCATACCCATTTTTCAGAATTAAATTCATCATGATAACTCAATATTCAACCATGAAAATCAAGAACAAAAGCATGGGTAAGCTACGTATCAAGGAGAATTAAAGAAATTTTAACTTACCTAGCTTGTTTCCTTGATTTCTTCACTTTTTCTTTGAATTTCCACCTAGGTTTTCTTGTTTTTCCCTTTGTTCTTCCTTTTTTCTTGTTGCTGGTTGTCTAGGCCGAATATGGTGAGAGAATTGGGGATTTAATGGGCTGATTTCTATAGAAAATAATAAACTAATCAAGCATGCCACGTGTCACATGCTTATTGGCCCAATTTTTAACTTTTTGACTTTTTCTTCTTAATTTTCCACCACAATTATTCTGGTATTTATCCAATCCTACCACATTTAAAATCCCTTGGTCTTGACAAGTGCTGGGGCAAAAAATTTATCGATTTGCCCCTGAGGCGAAAAAATTACGATTTTACCCCTATACTCCGAAATGTACCGAAATCACATTATTTTTACTTTTCAATATTAACCAAATGGGGCAAAAAATCATTTTTTTAAAACTCCCGTTTAGTCCTCTAGTGGCAAAATTACCATTTTGCCCTTGTACTCCAAAAATACCGAGAATCATAATTTTTCACTGCTAAACATCATTTTATACTCCAATAATTATAATTATATTTCATATAATTATTCTTAGTCAAATGTGTTCAAATCTTGGCTAGAAATCTCCATTTAATCATCAAATGGTAAAATGATCGTTTTGTCCCTAATCAGTCAATTTTTCTGATGGACTCCAAACTGGACCTTGAACTCCGAATCACTATTCTAAGCCATTCTGTGGGTTTCAAAATTTTCAATTTCCTCTTAGAATTTCTATTTGAACTAGTTCAAGGCTCGATTTAACTTAGTTGTACCACTCGGTACAATACCGTCTTTTAATCGAGCTTGACAGGGTCTCACACTTTTGATCTTGAGATAAAAAGAACTTTAAGAAGACGTCAAAGGGAGAATTTGCAAGTTGCAACTTTAAATCAGACAATGGCTGAGGATAACAATAACATTGGCAATAATGCCATTAATCTGGTTCTCGAAGCAAATAGAGCACTGCGAGATTATGTTGTTCCTCTTTTGCAAGGTTTGCACCAAAGCATTAGGAGACCTTCCATCAATGCAAATAATTTCGTAATTAAACCAGTTTACATTCGGATGCTTCAATCTTCAGTCCAGTTTGGTGGGTTACCCAGTGATGATCCTAATTCTCTTTTGGTAAATTTTCTGGAGATTTGCGATAGCTTTAAATACAATGAAGTAACTGATAATGCTATTAAATTAAGACTGTTTCCGTTTTCTCTGAGGGATAAAACAAAAAGCTGACTTAATTCATTGCCCAACGAGTCTATCACTACATGGGAAGACTTGGCTCAAAAGTTTCTTGCAAAGTTCTTCCCACTTGCAAAGATTGAAAGATGAGGAATGATATCACCTCATTCACACAATTTAATGGTGAGTCCTTGTATGAAGCCTTGGAGAGGTTTAAAGAACTACTAAAAAGATGTCCACATCATGGGATTCCTGATTGGTTGCAAGTTCAGACATTCTACAATGGGCTGGTTGGGTTAATAAAAACCACAATTGATGTTGTTGCTAGTGGGGCATTAATGAGTAAGAATGCTGCAGATGCTTATAATTTGTTGGAAGAGATGACTTCAAATAATTATCAATGGCCTTCAGAAAGGTCGGGTCCGAGAAAAACTATTGGAGCTTATGAAATTGATGTACTTGGCAACTTAACTGCTCAAGTAGCTGCACAAGTGGCTACACTGTCCAAGAAGTTTGACACATTGAGAGTTCATGCAGTTTAAAATTCATTTGTAGTTTGTGAGATGTGTGGGGATGGCTATTCAAATGATCAATGTCCAAACAATTCTGAATCAGTCCAGTTTGTGGGGAACTTCAATAGACAGCAAAATAACCCATACTTCAATACTTATAATCCTGGTTAGAGAAACCATCCCAATTTTTCATGGAATAACAATGTAGGGCCTTCCAATCCAAAACCCAACATGCCTCCTGATTTTCAACAACAAGTTAGACCACCAATTCCTGAAAAAAAGTCTCAAGTGGAAGAACTTTTCTTGCAATATATATCAAAGAATGATGTTATAATTCAAAGCTATGGAGCATCCTTGAGAAATCTTGAGACCCAAGCGGGACAACTTGTAAATTCCATCAACAATAGACCTCAAGGTTCCTTACGTAGTCACACACAAATCAATCCTAAAGATAAGGAACAATGCCAAGCAATCACTTTAAGAAGTGGAAAAGAGATTGAAGGGGTGAATGAAAAAGTAGTTTAACCAGAGCATGAAGATGTTGATAAGGAAGGAATGTGTGAGAAAGAGAGTGAAGTCGAATAGAAAGAAGATGTCAAGGTGGAAAATCAAGAAACTTTTCAAGTTATCCATCCTCCACCACCTTTTCCCCAAAGGCTCCAAAAGTAAATCTTGAAAAATAATTTCAGAATTTCCTCAATGTCTTCAAGAAATTACATATAAATATTCCTTTTGCTGAAGCTTTGGAACAAATGCCTAGATATGTCAAGTTCTTGAAAGACATCCTCTCCAAAAAGAGAAAGCTAGATGAGTTTGAAACTGTCTCCTTTACAGAAGAGTGTAGTGCAATTCTCCAAAATAAATTGCCACTAAAACTCAAAGATCCAAATAGTTTTACAATCCCTTGCACAATTGGTAATTTATTTTTTACAAAAGCTTTGAGTGATTTAGGTGCAAGTATCAATTTTTGAGAACTTGGTTTGGGGGAATGCAAACCCACTTCTGTTACTTTGCAATTGGCTTATCGTTCTTATGTGTACCCAAAGGGAATTATTGAAGATGTTCTTTTCAAGGTAGATAAATTTATTTTTTCAGTCGATTTTATAATTCTTGACATGGAAGAAGATAGGCAAATTCCAATCATCCTTAGGAGGCCATGCTTAGCAACTGCTAGAGCTTTGATTGATGTTGAAAAAGGTGAGCTCACTTTGAGAGTTCAAGACCAACAGGTAACATTTAATATTTTCAAAGCTTCAAAATTACCTATGACATTTGAAGACTACTTTTTTGTGAGTGTGGTAAATAACTTTACACATGATGTTTTCTTAGAAGAAAATCCCAATGATCCTCTTGAAGCATGTTTAGTTGCTAACTCTGATAGGGATGATGATGAATTTATTGAATATTCAAATTTGTTAAATGCTCACTCCAGACTTAGAATTGATCATCAATTTGAGTCTTTAGATGTTTCAACTTCTTTGGTGCCAACTTCTAGCCCTCCATTGAGGAACCACCTACTTTGGAACTCAAACCTCTGCCGGCACACTTGAGGTATGCTTTTCTTGGAAAATCTTCTACTCTTCCAGTTATTATTCCTGCTGCTCTTACTAATATGCAAAAAGAGAAGTTGTTGAGGACACTTAGAGAATTCAAGAAAGCAATAAGGTGGACCATAGCTGATATTAAGGGAATTAGCCCTTCTGTTTGCATGCACAAAATTCTCCTTGAGGAAAATCACAAAGCCACAATTGAACTGCAAAGAAGATTGGATCTTATCATGAAAGAAGTAGTCAAGAAGGAAATCATCAAGTGGTTGGATGTTAGAATAATTTATCCTATCTTTGATAGCTCATGGGTAAGTCCAGTTCAATGTGTTCCTAAGAAAGGAGAAATGACTGTGGTTGCCAATGACAATAATGATCTCATTCTAACAAGAACTATGACTAGATGGAGAGTGTGCATGGACTACCGCAAGCTCAACAAAGCTATAAGGAAAAATCACTTCCCTCTTCCATTCATTGATCAAATGTTGGATCGCTTGGCTGGTAAAGAATTTATTGTTTTCTAGATGGTTATTTTGGTTATAACCAAATTGCTATTGCCCCTGAAGATCAAGAAAAGACTACATTTACATGTCCTTATGGCACCTTTGCTTTTAGAAGAATGCCATTTGGATTATGCAATGCACCTGCCACCTTTCGAAGATGTATGATGGCCATATTCATAGACATGGTGGAGAAATGTTTGGAGTATTTATGGATGACTTTTCTATCTTTGGAAATAATTTTAATGATTGTCTCTTAAATCTTGCTAGGGTACCCAAGAGATGTGAAGAAACAAATTTGGTGCTCAACTAGGAGAAATGTCACTTCATGGTGCGAGAAGGTATTATTCTTAGGCATCGGATTTATAGTAGCAGTATTGAGGAATATAAAGCAAAAATTGAAGCAATTGAGAAATTACCACCTCTAATAAATGTCAAATGTATTAGAAGTTTTCTTGGTCATGTTGGTTTTATAGAAGATTTATTAAAGACTTTTCCAAAATTTCTAAACCACTTTGCAATTCATTGGGAAAAGATGCGCCATTTAATTTTGATAATGAATGTCTTGTTGCTTTTGATGAATTGAAGAAAAGATTAATATTTGCACCTATCATAATTAGTCTCGATTGGACTCTCCTTTTTGAACTAATGTGTGGTGTGAGTGATTATGCAGTGGGAGTTGTTTTGGGACTAAGGAAGGATAAAACCTTCCACTCCATCTATTATACTAGCAAGACCTTGAATGAGGCCTAGAGAAATTATACCATAACAGTAAAGGAGCCTTTGGTTGTAGTTTTTTCTTTTGACAAATTTCGCTCCTATCTCATGGGGACAAAGGTGATAGTGTACACTGACCATTCAACTATCAAATATTTGATTGCGAAGAAGAATGCTAAACCAAGATTAATAAGGTGGATTCTCTTGCTACAAGAGTTTGATCTAAAGATTCATGACAAAAAAGGAATAGAAAATCAAGTGGCAGACCATCTCTCAAGATTGGAGATTAAAGCTTAAGGTAAGGATTCAACCTTAATCAAGAAGACTTTTCCTGATGAACAAATCCTTCAAGTTGGTAAGAAATCACTTCCTTGGTATGCTAATTTCTTGAATTATCTGGTAAGCAACATTATTCCCCTTGATTTAAATTTTCATCAAAAAAGAAATTTTTGCATGATGTTAAATTTTATTTTTGGGATAAGCCTTACTTGTTCAAGTAGTGTAAAGACCAGATCTTCAGAAAATGTGTCTCGAAAGAAGAAATTCAAAGTGTGCTTCATCACTACCATTTTTCAAATTATGAATGACACTTTGGAGGAACAAGGACTGCTGCTAAAGTCCTCTTAATCAGGTTTGTATTGGCCTACATTATTTAAGGATGCTCACAATTTTGTTTTACATTGTGACAAGTGCCAAAAAGTGGGAAATATCTCAAGGCGACATGAGATGCCTCTCAACAACATCATGGAGATAGAAATTTTTGATGTATGGGGTATTTACTTCATGGGTCCATTCATATCTTCATACAACAACAAATACATTTTGCTTGCTGTTGATTATGTCTTAAAATGGGTCAAAGCGGCAGCCTTTCCTTATAATGATTCAAAGGTGGTGATGAATTTCATCAAGAAGAATATTTTCACTCGATTTGGCACTCCAAGGGCAATCATTTATGATGAGGGGAGTCACTTTTGCAACAAGTATTTTGATGCACTTTTGGCAAAATATGGAGTTAAACACAAGGTTGCAACTGTGTACCATCCTTAAACTAGTGGCCAAGCGGAAGTATCAAATAAAGAAATCAAGAGGATTTTTAAGAAAGCCATTTGTCCTACAAGAAAAGATTGGTCAAAAAGATTGGATGATGCACTGTGGGCATATAGGACTGCTTGCAAGACCCCAATTGGTATGTCTCCATATAAGTTTATCTTTGACAAAGCTTGTCACTTACCAGTAGAACTTGAACATAATGCTTATTGGGCCGTGAAGTAGTTATATTTTGATTTACAAGCATCTGGTGAGCAAAGGTTGTTGCAATTAAATGAACTTGATAAATTTTGCCTTTAAGCTTATAAGAATGCTAAACTTTATAAAGAGAAAACAAAGCTATGGCATAACAAGAAGATAGCGGACATAAGCTTTGAGCCGGGACAATCAGTGTTACTCTATAACTCTTACTTGAAATTTTTTTCGATAAAGCTCAAATCAAGGTGGTTTGGTCCTTTCATTGTTAATGAAGTATTTCCACATGGAGCAATTGAAGTAAGAGGGACAGATGGTCGAAAATTTAAAGTCAATGGATAAAGATTGAAGCATTATTGGGGAAGGAAAATTTATCGTTAAAAGTCCTCAATTCACTTGCTTGACATAGCTTAGAGTCCAAGTTAGTCCAACCGAAGACTATAAATGAAGCGCTTCTTGGGAGGCAACCCAAGCTCCTCAACTTTACTTATTTTCATCCTTATTTTATTTAATGCTTTTTAATTTATTTCTTTTAATCTAATTTTTTTTGTGTCCTTTTGCAAGTAATTAAATCAAAAAATAAAAAAAATCAAATCAAAAATTAAAAAAATTAAAAATAAAAAAATAAAAAAAATAAGAAGTCAGTGCCACGGCCCTCACTTAGGTTGAGGCCCAGCTCGACTTTCTCTTTCATTTTCACTCCAAAATTTTGCATTTGATTTCTACTTAGATTTTTTATTTTCACTTTGAAATCCTACACTCATTGCACTCTTAGGGTAAGTACTCCTTCTTTTTTTCCTCCAAACACTTGGTTTTCAATTTTTTAATAGAGAGATGATGAGGTTGGTGTTCATAGTAAATTTTATAATTTTTGCACCTTGAATGAGTCCATTGTGCATGTTTGTTCATGGGTTTTCCTAATTCCTCATGATTTATGCTTGGAGCATAGAAAATTGCTATGATTAATGCTTAATTCTTGTTACTCATTTAATGGATTCATAGATTTTTTATTTGCTGCCAATATAATTGATAAATGCTTTGTTGATGTGGGTAAATGATGCGTTTGTTTAATTTTTTATGCTTGGTTGAGCAAGTAGAAATAAATTCTGGAATTGTTGGTGCTACACATGCCATATATGATAATTTTGGATGAGTACATTGTTATAGAGTTATTTTTTGAACTGTGGCATTGTGACAATAACGATTATGAGAAGGCTATCTTAATGTTGTAAGGGATAGATAATTTATGGTGCATCTTAAAAAGTGAGATGGTCAATGGAAATCTTGAATTTGGATTGTTGAATTGGACAGGAATTAATTAAATTCGTGCTTGTAAATCTTTCATATTTTCATGCTTGTTCACACATTACTACTTGCATATTTTTCCTCTAGATTTGTTTTGATAATTAAATTTCCTTTGTAGAAATAGCACCAAAACGATCAAAACCAAGCTCCAGTGGTGCTTTTGATAGATCAAAGTTCATCTCTGCCGAAGCCTCTGCGCGATATCATACGTCTTTGATCAACAAAGTGCCAATTCCCGAACGAGGAATAGATATCCCCATCTTACCTTACAAGGAGATTCATGACATGCTTCGAGACAGACATTGGTAGCTTTTTAGTGACCAACCTGAAGTTGCAGTGGTGCTTGTAGTTCGGGAGTTTTATGCGAATGCGATTGAGCATGTTGATGTTGTGGCATTTGTCTGTGGCAAACAAGTCCCTTTTCACAACCAAGCTATCAACACATTTTTTGGAACCCCCAATATAGAGAATGATGAATACGAGTAGTACTTAAGCGATCATCAGGATTGTAATGAGATTATATCGACACTATGTGTTGAAGAGCCCAATGGAAGACATCACATGGTGAGCTAGTTTCATTCAAACGAAGTGCCATGAAAAAAGAGTTGAAAGTGTGGTTACACTTTGTAGCAGCACGGTTACTCCCTTCCACTCATATCAATGATGTCACGAGGGATTGTACAGTGCTTATTTATGCCATTGTAACATATAAATCCATTGATGTTAGTAAGGTTATCTTTCATGCCATCTTACATACAGGCCGCACTAAACGATATGGTATCTGTTTTCTTTTATCACTGCCTTATGTGCGAGAGTTGGTGTGCAATGGAGCGATAAAGAGGAGCTACAGCAACCAAAAATTCCCATCACCATGGGCATTCTTAAGAGATTAGAGGAATCTGCACCGGTCGCTGGTAGTTCTTTCCAAACCACTCCCCCACCTTCACATGCGACTCCCACACGTAGTGTTGCTCAATGGATAGAGCATATCGATCATAGATTAGACTATCACGAATGCCAAAATTGAGCGATCGAACACATGATGAGAGCCTATGTCGAACACATTTAGATGGATATGACTACTTTTCCTTTGTTGCCTACGAATTCTGACTTTGAGGACAATTTTAGTGGTGACGATGCAAAGGACATGTAGACTGCACCTTTGGAGTTAGGGGAGTATTCTTGTCTTTTTTCTTTTATTTTCTTTTATCACATTGAAGACAATGTTTATTCCGAGTTTGGGGGAGTGGTTTAGAATTTTGTTAGTTTATTTTTTTAGTTAGCTTTATTTTAAGATATGTCTTGCATATTTATTTATGTTTTGCATGTTTTATTGTGTTTCACAAAAAAAAATTAAGATAGTTACACCTCATTCATGATTGTCCTAATCCTAGGATGATATTTTAATTATCTTTTGATTCTTACTTTTGGGAAACATATAGTTATGATTTAATTTTATGTGATATTCTTGTGTTAGCTTTATTTTTTAATGTGACTTTCAATAATTTGAGCACTATACTCTTTTACTTAGAATTTTTATGTGATTTAGATAAAGTTTATGTTGATGAAAAGTATAGTAAAGTCAAGAATTCTAGAATTTGTTTGATTCTCTCTCGAGGCAAAATCTTATATAACACTTAGGATAAAAAGTGATTTAGGCCATCTTTGGATCGTTTCAGCCTTTTTGAGCTTACCTTGTTGTATTTATCCTTAGTCACCCTTTTTTAGCATAATTTACCTTTTTCTTTGTAATTACACAATTGAATTAGCCTTGACCTGTTTATTTAAGTCCAACAATTTGAACCTTTTACCCTTTAAGGATTTTAATCTTTCTAAAGAAAGGGTTGAGCTTAAAGATAAATTAGAGGAGAAAGGTGGGAAAAAAAAAAAAGGTGATGGTTGTTAGGAAAATACCCCTTGCTTATAATTGTCAAAAATAAGTTTGGGGGTTGAAAAAAAAATAAAATAAAATGTGTGGTACAAAGGAAAGGTACTTCAAGTTTAAGGGTACTATTCAAAAAAAGAAAAAAAAATTGAGCTAATTATGTGTCCTACATTGATTAAGTACTTAAGGTGAATTTGAGCTTAAATATATCCTCTATCATACCTTTACCTTAGCCTTACATTACAAGCTTGATAAAAGACCTATTGATCCTTGAATAAGTGTTAATCTACATTAGTGGAGAAAGAGATGAAAAGCAAAATTATGGGATCCTAGTACTAATCTATGCTTAGATTTGGCATAAACTAATCTAAATTGCATGATATTCTTTGTAAGTGAGCATTCTCACACACACGGGAAGTCCATTCGAAAAATAAGTTTTCACTTGAATTAATGCATGAATTTAAGGATTAGCTGTATGTTACTTTAAGTTGAAATATGAGTTAATTTTTGAGGAAACATTGGGAAATCATGATTTGGTACTTCTATTTCTTGTTCAAGGATTTTTATGTTCAATTTTCTTTTTGTGATTCTCTTTTACTCGAGAACTAGCAAAATCTTAAGTTTGGAGGTGTGATAATTCTATTTTATAAAATTATTTTATTCTAATTTTATTATTAAATATTGACTAAGTCCTCAATTTTTAATTATAATTTATTTATTTTTAGTTATTTTTATAATTAGTTTATTTTTAAGTGAGTTATTTTAATTTTATGTTATTCTTTTTAATTTGGTTATTATTTATTAGTTTTTATAATTTTTTTTTAGGAACTAAAAGAAATTGGGATTAATTTTGGAAAGTGAGATGTTGAAAGATTTGAAAGTCTGCTTGCATATACTTCAGTGTTTTGGTCATAACTTGAGCTACAGAAGTCCAAATGATGAGATTATTAGACCATTGGAAAGCTAAGAGATAGAGCTACCACTTCCATAAAGATCATTATACACAATTCTGCCTTGAAAATAGATAAAATTGTGTTAGAAAATAATTGGATGTACTATATCGAGAATGAAAATTTGTAAAGATTAACAATTGATTTTTGGGCTGCTTATTACACTTCTAAGCCCAGTTAAACCCTAGGTCAACTTAAGGAAGTATAAGTTAAGTTATTAATATTAATAGGATAGTTTGGAGAACATTAGGGTAGAAACTTCTAGGAGATTCAAGAAGCTAGAAGTTGAGACTGAAACTTGGAGATCAAAGCGGCAAATATTGTTTTGTTTTCTTCCTTGGCTTTTATTTTTCTTGGTACTTTCAATGGTTGAATTATATATAATGTTATTTGTTTTTACAGTTATGAGCAGCTAAATTTCTTTTTCTAGGATTGCAATTGAACTCACATGTAATCTAAATTTTTAATCTCTTTATTCCTTATCTTCAATGGGAATTGAATTGTTTATTCTAATTTGTTCTTAATGCTTTTAATTGTCTGATCACCAATTAAATTGATTTAGGAACTTAAACAAACTTGGGAAAGGGAGTTTAGTGGGGACTAAAATTGGGATAGCATATGATCATATTAATTGATTTGCGTATAGGATAAGTATATACCTATAGGCAATATGTAGCCAGATTAGAGTTTAAGCTTAATGAGTCTGTTTTAATTTCAATTCACATAGGGATATTATGTTTTGGTTAAAATAGATATTTTTATAAGATGAGTCGGGAGACCCTTATAAATAATTTAGAACTCTAGGTTAGCAATTCAATCCATAAAAATAAGTTAAGGAAAAGAGGTAAGATTTAGATGAAGTGTGAGGGATATTGTAATCCTAGGCTTGTTTGATTTGATATTTTCTCCAGTTATTATTATTTTAATTTTTCTTGTTAGTTTAAATTTTAGTTAATAAGTTTTAGTTAATCAATTAATTTTGGATGTTTGGATAAGATTAATTTGTTCTAATTTTAGTACTTAGTAAAGTTTTAGATCAATTCCCTGTGTGATCGATACTCTGCTTGCTTATATGCTATCTATTCGATACGTATATTTGCGTAATAGAATTTTAACTGACACTTCAAACACTTGGCCATTTTTCATGTAAATGCTTAAAGGGTTCTAATACACTTAAACACTTAAATTTTGGTCATTTGATTTTAGCATTTCAAAATAAGGATCAATTGTAAAGCTAACAAGTTGATTGTGGTTGTTGAGGAGCACTCATACATTGTGAGTAAATGTGGTGCTTGCAAATTATTTGGTATATATAAGCATGTTTTATTAAAGGGTAAAAATACACTAATACGCTCAACTTTTAACCATAATTACATGCGAGTCCACTAGTTTTCAAAATGAACACTCCGTCTCAAACATTTAAACAATATTAATGTCTAAACATGAAATGTCTAAAATGTCATTTTTCTTTTTTCTTCCACTCTTTTCCTTTCTCTTAAGCCAGTTGACGACATTCCCTTACACTAGCCGACCACTCATCTCTCTAGGCTCCCTTGGGGAACACCCTGCGCTCCCCTAGAAAGCATCAGATCGAAGCAAGGAACCTCGATCGGGCTCCTTAAAGGAGCCCTAAATCAGGCACTTTAGGGGAGCACCAAATCGGTGCTCCTTTGGGGAGTGCAGTCGACCGTGGGTGGCCTGAAAGAATTTTTTTTTGAAAAAGAAAAAAATATATAAAAATTAAAAATTATAATTTATATAATAATAATTTTTAAAATTAATAAAAGATAAGTTGTCTGAAAAATATTGTCACATCATCAAACTAACAATAACATTGATGGTTGATTAATAGTAGGACCTATGTGTCCAGCGAAAATATGTTTTCAGGCAGAATGTCCAATTTGAAAATTAGTGGGCCTGCTTGTAATTATGGTTAAAAGTTGAACATGATAGTGTATTTTACCTTTTTATTAAATGTTTTTATTGAATAATGAATTGATGAGTTGCATATTTGTTGATGTTCTTGAAATTGATTTCAATATCTAAAATGATTTCACAATATATATATGTATTATGTTAAGTGTGAATAAAATCCATGAAATGCTTGAGATGATACGTTGAGAAAGCTACATGTGCAAGGGGAAGGAATGGTGGCTATAAATATTGCGAAATGCATATAGATAGATATTCACAATGATATTAATGTTGAAAAGCCTACCAATAGTATGGCATAATTATGTAGTTGAATCACCTAGGTAAGGTGAAGTACGTATTAATGTAAATATAGTGATTCCTGGCATAGGACTTGTGGTACATGTTATAGATACTACAACTATAGGCGTGATCAGAGGCCATATGTCCATTTATATAGATATTGTAACCATGTGCGTGATTGGATGGTCTAAAGCTACTTGTAGATGTTGATATGATGGAATGAATTAGCCATTTGTGTGATTCGAGGGCACATGAGCAACTAATGTTGTTACATAACCGTGTGTGATCGGAGGACATATATCTATGAAGACGTGATGTGAATGCTTATGGTGTTATTTATAATTATGATTGTGAAGTTGGTAAGTGTGCACATCTAGAAGGGTTGATTGTAAAGCCTTGTTTACACTATGAAAAATAAGAGTTTTATTGACAGAAAATTTTATTGGTATTATGATTCATTGATGGTTTCGTCAACTCATAGTTGATCGTTAATGTTCATTTCATTAATAACAAAATATTCCATTGAAACATTCTCCGATGGATTACTCCATCGGATTTTGTCAATAAATTATGAAATTCGTCAATTGGCGATTGGTTGATGATTTGTTAGTAAAGTATGAAATTTGTCGATTGACAGACTAATCGATGATACAACAATTTCGTTGATAATAGAATTGACGGTATAGAACCTCATTTTGTCCGAACTTTGTTTTTTCTCATTTTGTGATTTTATTTTATTTTATTTTATTTTTGTCTTTGATTTTTTTATGTATATACTTTTTTTTTTTGTCTATCACCTGATTTACCACTTGTATCAGAACCCAATTCACAATAAATGCCACTTGAGTTTCCGGATAACAAGCCCACACACACAAACAGTAAAAAAAAAAAAAAGCAACACAAATCAGATCAAATAAAAAAAAAGGGAAAGTTCTTTCTCTTCAAAAACATTTTTATAAATCACAGAAATCAATGAATAAAAATCAAACAAAGATAAAAAATTTGCAATTAAAAAAATAAAAACAGAATCTGAAAACAACTATATAAATCGCAAGAACGCAGCATTCAAAGGGGGAGGAAAAAACGGAAGCAAACCCTTGGCAAACACAAAAATATAGCAATCAACACAGCAAGAAAATTACAAAAGAAAATCAGTAAGAAAAAAAAAAAGGCTTTTGGTTTTATTTTTTTGAATCTTTTGATTTTGTGGTCATTTGAGTTGCACGTAAATATTTACTCTCATAATATGTTGCTAAAAATAAATTTATATATACAATTGTAATTTGTCTTTGAAATATGATGTCTGAAATTATGATCAAAGTTGATTTAAATTTTAATTCTACACAATATCATAAAAATTATGATCAAAGTTGATTTAGTTTTAGCTAAACACTGCAAAGTGGCTATTCAATTTAAACAAAAATAGTATTAATTAATACTTATAATTAAGAAAAAATAATAAACAAATTTTAATTTGGAAAAATAATAAATAAAGAACTTTTTAGTTCAAAAAAATTTACATGTATTCGCATTTGCACATATATTACAGATTATAGACGGGAAAACTCAATGCGATTTTAGTTTAATTTTAAATATATTTTAAAATATTAACATTTTAAATTATTTTAAATATATTAATATTTAATATTTTAATGTTTTAAATATATTTTAAAATTAAAATAAATTATTTTTTAAACCAAAATAAAATAAGTTATTAGCTAATAAAGTAGTCTACTTAAGTTGGTCTTGATATGGTCTGAAGTCATCGCATTTTAAAACTTATATCTAAACTCAACTCGAACCAACTTGAACCTATACATTAGGATACTTCTTGTAGCAAGAATGACGTGAAGAGTGAGAAACCCCATCTCAAATAAAATGATTTGTCTACCCATTTTTTCTTTTTATATCCTTTTAGTTCCTTCAACACCCCCCCCCCCCCAAANAAGAACAAAAGTAAAGTAACCCAATTCTTCATTTGATGTAGGATACCCAAAGAATTTTAACTGGTCAAAACATAGCTAGCCATGACTTCATAAGTTATTGTTTTTGTTTTGTTCAGAAACCGAATCATAGTTCACGAGACAAATTTTCATATTGGTGCCTTGAAAATATGAATCACAGGTGGCTAGAAACGTAAGGGGAACGTTAGAAAAATTAGCAGAAAACTATATAAAAAAAAATATACAAGTCAGCTTTCTTGCTGCATTGCTTTTCTACAGCCAAAGTGTGATTGCCTGACTAATGACTGAGAAATATATATATATATATATATATATTGATTACTTGGTCAAACAAATCCTTAAGTCATCAAGTGTTGCCAAAAACGTTTATCATTGTTAAGGGGGCAATCAATAATCAATGCCCATATTGGAGGACTAGCTCTCATAATTTGACTAGAAAAGAATTGCAAAATCTGACTTTTGTAGATGACTGGCTGAGTGAAATGGCTGTGGTTGTGGTTGGTGGAGACTGAAGAATGAAGAACGAGTTTACTCGAAGTCACAATTGAAAATTATGTACCACTATCCTTTTTCAACTATATGTTACTGCTGGTAACTATTTAAGGTTACTGAAGTCTTCAAATATAATTATTTTTTGCAATATCAAATATAAAGATCCATAATATTTTAAGTTTTGACCTAAGGATTTTTTTTTTTAAAGGACTGAAATATGATTGATATATATATATATATGCACGATATTAGTGATAGTGACGAGTAGTTTCTTAACTTTATTTATCTTACTCATTTGGACAAAATTTAAGTGGCGTTTGGTTCACTAATAAATTATCCTCTTATTCAAAGAGTTGGGTATTTAATTCTCTTTATCTCAAAAATAAAAGATTTTAATAGTTCATACAAAATAAGGGTTTAATTAAACAAAAATAAAACTTTAAGGATTGAATTATGTACAATAGAAGGACAAAGGCTTGTTTGAAATTTTTGAAAAATTAAGGACTTTTTTAATATTTTAGCCTTTTCTTGTTTATCATTTTGTTCATTCTGTTACACACAAATTAATTTCTTCTTTTGTCCTTTACTTCAAGTGCCATAATGTTTCATTTCTATGGCTCTTCAAATGTATAATATTTTATTATGGGGTAATTTTTTTTTGACCCTTGAAAACAAAGTGTTTTTGAAAATAACTTTCCAGATAAATTTAACTGTTTTTAGTCACTAAAAAAGATTTTGGGACAAAAATGCCCTTAATGAGACATCTTCAGTGATGCGCACTCTCAAACAGGTGAAAAATGAGAAAATAAATATGCGAAGAATTTCCGAACATCTACTTTTGTGCAAAACATCCAATTTTTTCCCCAAAAGCATGTGCAAAACAAAATAATATTGCATGAGATGATTTTTCCGATATTTCGAACATGGCATTCAAATAATACGATAAGAGTGATATTAAAACGAACGAGGAATCGATCGTGATGAATTGAAAGCTTCGAGAATGATGTGAAACCAGAAATCCCTAATACGGTGGTGAATCGAAAGGAGAAAGATGTGCATCCGAAGTAGGAAATAGTCGTGCTACAGCAGGCCATATGTGACACGTCTATGTGATGGTAGGGTTTAGAGTTTGTGAAACGACATGGTGGGAATGTGTGACACAACATGGTGGGAATGTGTGACACGTCATGGTGAGAATATGTGACACGGCAAGGTTTAGAGTGTGTGACACACCATGGAGGGAATATGTGACACGTCAAGATGATAATGTGTGAGACAGCACGGTGAAAATGTGACAGGGGTGTGACACGACGGGGTTTAGAGTGTGTGACACGCCATGGTTAGACGTGTGACATAGGAGGATTATAATGTGTGAAACGGCATGGTGATAATGTGTGGCATGGTAGGGTTTAGAGTGTGTGACACGCCATGGAAGGAATCTATGACACGGCAAGGTGATAATGTGTGAGACAGCACAGTGAGAATATGTGATACAGGTGTGACACGGCAGCGTTTAGAGTGTGTGACATGCCATGGTCAGAACGTGCGACACGGTAGGGTCAGAATGTGTGAAACAACACGGTGATAATGTGTGACATGGGTGTGATGCGGCAGGGTTTAGAGTGTGTGACAAGCCATGGAGGGAATTTGTGACACGCCATGGTGTGAAAAAAGGCAGGCAAATAACGAGGAAAGCGTTTGGACTTCCACTGAATGAATGAAATGAATATAAAAGGCCATTTCATTTTAATTAAATATTTTTCTGAAATTGCAAATGTCTGTGTGAAAGAAGTAAGAGAGTTTCATTAATTCCTCATTCTGAAAGGTAGCAGAGAGTTCGACTTCATTCTTTGCAAGCTTAACTACATCACAGCAACAATGTCGGTTATCAGTACAGAGGTCAGTCAGTCTAAAATTAAAACTTTCTTCTGTTCGTTGATTTTTTGCTAGGTTGGTTTGATATGTTGGTGTTTTTTGCAATTGTTATGCTTTGCTTAAACTGTTTTCTTCTTGGTTTTATGGTCATACCAAAGTGTTGAAGGGGGTTTGCATCTGTATATGGCGTGTTATGGGTTAACTGGTTTTTTGGGTTTTTAGTGTGTCACGGCTGTTCTTAGCGTGTCACGACTGTTCTTAGCGTGTTGTGGGTTAATTGGTTTTTTGGGTTTTTGGCTTGTCACGGCTGTTTCTGGCATGCTGTGGGTTAGCTAGTTTTTTTAGGGTTTTTAACGTGTCACGGCTGTTGGTGTAACAAGTCAGTAATTACAATGATTGGTGTGTCACAACACTGATATGCATGGCGTGTCACGACATTTAACTTGATATGCATGACATGTTACAATATTTTACTTGATATGCATGCGTGTAACAACATTTATTTCTTTCTTCAGTATACCTTGTTTCCACATTATGGGTTAACTCACTCGTGCATGTGTGCCATGTTTTGCAGGTGCAGTCCAGTCAATATAAGAATCTTGATAATTTGCTTCTTGTGCCAAGGGAGAAGTGGGTGTTCAATGTCGCTATCAACACCCACTGTAAGTGGTCACAACTGCATTACATCAACAAGACTCCTCAAGAGAAAGGGGAGTACGATGCAGTCAAGCGTACATGTTTCAGAATGTTGCTGGACGTATATCCACAAGGCTACTTCTATGCTTGTCTTCTGCATAACATCATGATTCTTCGAATCAATGAGACAGGGGCAATGGAGCATGAGCTATGGTTTGCCATTGGCAAGAGCAAGGGGCGGATACCAAAGTAGGAGTTCTGCCTTATCACCGGACTGAAGTTTGGTCCAATGCTTGATGTCTTTAGACGACCATACGAGGTTGTTATGAATGAAATTCATGCCAGATACTGGAACGAGCAGCAAAGCATTAAGCTGCAGGAGTTGCTTGATACTTTTCCACAAAGCTAACTTTCAGCGACCAAGCGACTCGACCAAGATGGCACTTGTCTTGATCGCGAATAACATTTTATTTGGTCAAGACTACCATAGACGGGTGACGCCTTGGCTGTTGTCATTGGTGGAGGACATCGACACTTGGAATGCCTTCCCATGGGGTCACTATGTTTGGAAGCTGACCGAGGACTACCTTTTGAAGGGGTTCGAAGTGCTTACCTCAAACTCACAGAAGGCTACTCATTTACGGTACAACATTTACGGATTCACGTGGGTGATACAAGTACTGTCATTAAACATTTATCCGTTTCCTTTTGGACATAAAAATTTATGGTTGCACTCATTTATCATTTACAGTCTGATAATGTTACATTTGACTTGTAGTTTTGGGCAATGGAGGCAATTTCGGCCTTTCAAAGAATGGTTGCCCCCTCTGCTCTGAAGGACTTCTACCCACGTATGTGCATATGGCAATGCAATGGAAGCCGAAAGACTTTTACAAAACAGTTGAGAAGTTGGAGTCATCAGAGCAGTTGAGTGAACAGTTACTAATTTTTGTTATGCATTTGTATAATAATTTTTCCTAAAATTTAATCACAATCCCTATTTTGTAGTTGTGGCCAATCGAGACCTTGGAGCCCACCTCGGATAAGGCCAGTCGAGAGTATTTTATGGACATTGATGTCCCGTTATCTGAGGGCCACCAGTATGTGCCAATAGGGCACATGGAGGATCGAGCAAACTAGGGCTTAGGTGCTCGGGAAAATAGGAGAAAATTAAAAGAGAATAGAGCCATTTATGGCATGAAATGGAGGCGCACTGCCTTGCTTTAGTGGATGAGCTGTCGGGCCCTGAGTTGATGGAGGAAAAGAGACGACCATGGCAATTGTAGTGAACAGCCGGTAAGGACGGTTCTAACTGTTTGTGTTTAACAATTCCATATGTGATTATCGAATAACATATCTATGTTTGTAGTTGGACCATGCGACGACAGCTTCTCAACCACCAATAGGTCCTCTTCAGACGCACAGTGCTAACGAGCCATCAGTAAGATCGGTTGTAATGGTTTGTGTTCAACATTTCTGCATATGTTTATCAAGTAACACAGTAGTTTCTATCATTGTAGTTAAGGGAGACGACAGTAGCTCCTCAACCACAGATCGGTCTTGCTCAACCGCACAATAATAACGAGCCGTCAGTATGAATTTTAAAGTTCAACGGTTAATGTTCAATAATTCTATATATGATTATTGAATAACACAATAATATATGTTATTGCAATTGACCCATTCAACAAGAGTCAATGACTGAGTAATCACGAAGCATCAATTGCAACGGATCATGCACCGGCATAAAAAAGACATGTAGGACCTGAAGGCTTCCATTCAGTCATTGGCTCTGGCCATGCAGACGTTTGATGATCGTGTCGTTGCTCGTATTCTAGAAGGCCTGAAATCAAAAGTACAATATTTTATCTTCGCTCATATATTTGTCGTTTATGTTTAGTAGGTGTAGTTCTATTTTTTGTTCTCAGTTTATGGTTTGTGGTATTTTATGAGCTAACGGATTTTTCCATTTGTCTCGTTCTGTAGGGCGATCCATCATCTCATGATGCTGGTGAGGACAACAATGATGTTGATGATGGGCAGCAGATGAAGTTGGTGTTCACATTCACGATGATGTTGTTGGCCGTGACGGAGATGATGTTGTGGTAGGGGATGTGACCCTTCAATCAAATGATGCTGAAGGAGTCCATGTTCTTGAGGCTGATTTAGTTATCAATGCATCTGTGAGAGAGGAGGGGGACCTTCACTCGCTCGTGGCTAAAGAAGTCCATGTTCTTGAGGCTGATTCGGTTATCGATGCATTTGTGGAAGGGGAGGGGGACCTTCACTCGCTCGTGGTTGAAGGAGAGCATCTTCTTAAGGCCTATGCAGTAGTCGAGGCAGCAACAGGAGGGGATGGGAACCTTGCATCACTTCAGGCTGAAGGGGACCATATTCCTTAAAGCATTCCTGAAGCCAGCGAGACACGGTTGTTGTCACCAGAGTCTGATGTCCATCATCGTACAGCACAAATTTCAAACCCAACTAAGCGGGCACTAGTTAAAATGTGAGCAAATACATGTCAAGCTTATACATCGACCCCTCAGTGAGCCATCGGGATATGAAAGACGCAAATGGTGGAAGCATACAAAGCTTTCAAAAAAGACGAGTGTGTGAGGTAAGCTCATAAATATCATTACAAATATTATTTTTTAATGAAACATTAATCCACAAGGCTTTTGAAATTCATTATGTTACATACGTAGGCGTAACGTCGGGATCTTAGGGGATCAAGGTACTGAATTTCTCACAACATTAGAGGATCCCAAAAAAGAAAGGAGTAATGAACATATAGATGCATGCCTCAGCGTACTCTGTAAGCGGATGACAGGGTCGAAGTCAAAATTGTACACTCCCCATGCATGCGTGGTTGACAAGATATTCTTCGTAAGTTTATCTGAAAATTTTTCAATTCTGAAAATACTAAGTTTTTTATTACATTAAGTGTAAGCTAATGTATACATGCTTCACAAGACACCATCCATCTGCTACACACCGCATTTCCAACTGAAGATGCCGGTCCACGATAAAAATTCCAAATGAGTTGCTGGGGTACGTGGAGGGTGAGAGGCCGACATATGGCAAAAAATGGGAAGATGTCGATTTCATCCTCGCACCTTGCAATGTGGGCAAGCATTGGGTGGTAGCGAAGATCGACTTGGTTAGGTGGACGATCAAGGTGGTGGACTTCGCAAGAACTTCGGATGCTAAGGATAACGGAGTACGTGCGGCTCAAATGACACCCTTTATGACAATTATGCCAATCATAGGCTACCAAGTCGGTTATTTCAACAAAACACGTTGAAAGACACGAGATTTGACGTTGATGCCATTGAAAATCCATTTGCCAAAAGCTAAAGTGCATAGGCAGAACGATGTGTGAGCTGTAGTATGTTCATGATAGAGTACATTGACAATATTGTGTAATCGAAAAATATCAGAGTTAAGCAGAATATGATTGCAAATATGCGTCGCCAATACGCTCTAGAAATTTTTTTCAACAGTTGTGAGAGCGAACCCTTAACATATCGCCCCTTGTATGTACATCATTTTTTTGTATATACAATTAATTCTATTAATTTTAATATTCGTACATTTTATACATTACTTTCCCATTACTTCTTCTTTATCAATTCAAACATAGTGCCTATAAATATCAGTAGCCGATGTAAATTTTGAAATTAATACTACAACCACATGGCATGTCACCCCATTGGGGCATGGCTTGTCACCCCACAATACTGCAACAAGTCAGCATGTCACGTCAGAAATCTGCATGCACTCAGCGTGTCACCACAATTAGGGCATGGCGTGTCACCCCACAAGACTGCAACAAGTCAGTGTGTCATGCTAGAAGTTTGCATGCACTCAGCGTGTCACCACAATTGGCCCGTGCCGTGTCACCCCACAATACTGCAACAAGTCAGCGTGTCACACCAAAAGTCTGCATGCACTCATCATGTCACCATAATTGGCCCTTGCCGTGTCACCCACAAGACAACAACAAGTCAGCGTGTCATGCCAAAAGTCTGCAGGCACTCAGCGTGTCACCACAATTGGCCCATGCCGTGTCACCCCACAATATTGTAACAAGTCAACGTGTCATGCCAGAAGTTTGCATGCACTCAGCGTTTCACCACAATTGGCCCTTGCTATGTCACCCCACAAGACTGCGACAAGTCAGCGTGTCACGTCACAAGTCTACATGCACTCAACGTGTCACCACAATTGGCTAGTGCCGTGTCACCCCACAAAACTGCAACAAGTCAGCGTGTCATACCAAAAGTCTGCATGCACTCAGCGTGTCACCACAATTGGCCTATGCTGTGTCACCCCACAAGATTGCAATAAGTTAGTGTGTCAAGCCAGAAGTCTACATACACTCAATGTGTCACCACAATTGGCCCATGTCGTGTCACCACAACTACCACGTGGCATTTCTTTTATTAGCTTAGCATAATATATTTTAATTTAAATTTGTTAAGTGATTGGCTTAAAGTTTTATATGGCGGTATTAATAAGATAAAGGATAAAATAAACGTTGTAATTAAAAAATTACAAAAAGAAATTGAATATTGGGATTTAAAAAGCTACTAAATTTAGATGAATTAATTTAATTTTATATCTCTTAGAAGATTTGATTGTAAGAACATAAAACGTTAAATCAAATGAAATAGAAAGGAATTAAATCAAATCATTAATTGTTTAATACTAGTGGTAATAAAATGTGAGAAAGGGGGTAACAGTATAGGGACTTTGCAAGTCTATCCAGTGTTCAAAACTACAGACAAAATGAAATGAATACTCAAATAATATATCTACAAAATTAATAAAAAAATAAAGACTCATCAACAAGAGGAAACTAACAAACATTAAAAAATATGAATGAATGTAAGATACTACAAGAGGAAATTGTGAGAAAGGTATTGCACATGGGTTACACATTTAGTTAGGCTGATAAGCTATCTTCATCCATAAGACACCTTACGTTTTCAGATATTGTTCGTCGTATTGGACAGTTGTTGCGTGTGTGACCGGTTTGTCTGCAACTTGAACATGCTTTCGGTAGACACACTCGTGGAGAAGTCAATTGACTTGGAGATGTGCCAACTTTGTGGATGGAACTGCAAATGGGGATGGGCAGTTCTGTCTGTTATGCCTGTACCTCTTGCATTGCGAACATCTCCGTGCTCGACTACCTTCACCAGCCAATGGAATCCTTCTCCTCCTAGGTCTTCCCGCTTGGCCTCACCAAGGTGGTGGCAAGACAATAATTTGTTTCACATGAGGGGGAATGTCCCACTCACTAGGATGCCCTACCAGGTGAATGGACCCCGAATAACCCTCCACCAAAACGGTTGTCTTGTAGTACTCAGCGTAGAATTCAATGGCTTCACGTTTGCATTTACTGAAAAATACAATGAACTCAATCTTCAAGCACAATGTAAATGCTATGTCAATTAGGGTTCAAATAAGAAATAAAGATATTTAAACCTTATTGCTGCAATGGCATGGCTGCATGGCAGTAGATCTGTTTAGAACTCACAACATGAACATGTCTTCTTGGACAGGTTTACAAGTCCGTCTATCTTCCAGTCTTTAACTTTGAACTCCACTCGATTGATAGGCTTAACTACAAAGCGATGCGCATCATTGAACGGTTTGCTCAATTGCCTCGCAACCCAAGGGTTGAGGAGCGTGGTCACCTTGAAGGCCTTCTCGGACCGGTCATGGAACCAACATTGGAACATGTCTCTGATGAACTCGATCAAAACATTGATTGGCATTTGTCTTGCATGCTTCAAGCATGAGTTAACACATTCCACAATGTTGGATGTCATCATTTGGTATCGCCTTACCGATGAACATGCACGTGCCCATCTCTCAGGCCCTATTCTAATAAGGTCAGCGCGGGCTCCCGCGTGAATCTGCTTGAGCTAGTTCATATGTTTGTTGAAATAGAAAACCTTATAGCAATCTCGAGCAACGGTGAAAATCATAGAAACGTTGTTGCGCTTGAACTTGTTTTTAAAGTGTTTTTTCAAGTGGTAACCGCATAAACCATGGTGCGCTTCTAGGTATGCATTTTGGATTGCTTTCTTAATGTCGAGATGCTGATCAGAAATGAACATAGTATTTTCAGGACAACCAACAGCGTCACGCAACTTGCTAAGAAACCACGTCCACGAGTCTTCGTCCTCAGCATGGTCGATGCCAAACGCAACTAGATATACGCACTCATTCGCATCTTTGCATACAGCGACAAACATAACACCCTTGAACCTGCCTTTCAGATGTGTCGCATCAATTGCAACCATAGGACACATTACATCCCTAAACCCCTAAATACAAGCCCTATATGACTAGAAACAATATTTGAATCTTTTTGCCTCATCAGTCGCCATTGTAGTCACTATGTCAAGATTTTCTTGTTCCAACATATAAAAATACGAGGGTAATAGTTGAAATGACTCCTCCGGGGGACCGAAAACANACGCATTACATCCCTAAACCCTTGGATACAAGCCTTGTATGACTAGAAACAATATTTGAATTGTTCTGCCTATCGTAGCCACTATTGTGACTATACCGAGATTTGCACTTTCCAACATAGGGAAATACACTAGTAGAAGTTGGAATGACTTTTAGAAGGATAAAAAAATAGCCTCTTAACATACTCCTTAACTTGCCATGCCTTATCATATAAGCATTCCAATCCCCATTGCACCTCATCTCACAAATTATGTCCTTAGGTGTTAATGCTACTCCATTAGCCCGAAGCTTGTGTGACCTAAGTTCACCAATTATCTTTGCACTCGCAGTTGGAAATCGCCCTTGCAAACCATCAATAGTACATGTGTGTACTTTGTGGAATGTCTGAACTTGCCAATATTCTCCTCTGTCAGGTAACTTCGTTGCACGCACACTGAACTTGCATGCCTTGTCCTTACAACCAACCTCATAATGACCTTTACATGACTTTTTTACTCTTATCCCAAACTGCTCTTTTAGATACAGCATGTTCAAAACTCGTTTCAACTCGACCTTCGAGGAAAACATTCTTCCTTTGTATAAGCGATCATCGGCACATGTCGACTCCTTAATTATAATTGTTTGGAAGAAGAACCTTTCTGCACCTGCAATTAGCCACGTATAAGATATCCTTGCATTTCTCCTTTCCTGATAACTGTCATCAAGCAATGTATCAAGGGAACAAATCTCGTTCTCATTAGCAATAGGGTTATTGTATATAGGGTCATCACACTGAACATCTCCTACATCAACACCTTCAACAAGTTCCGTTTTGCCTTTAACATTATTGCAAATTGGAATGTCACTGTCATAAAGCCAGTCATCGTCTGAACTGTCATCATGCCATTTATCAAGCCCCATCATCTGAATTGTCATCAAATCTATCTTCACCGGCAGGTAACAAATCCTCATTTCCCTTATCAGATGCAATATTATCCTCCAGCGTCGTAGTGTCACCTTCCAACCTCACAATGTTATCCTTAGGTGTCGTATTCTCATTTGACAATGGCATTACACACTCTACAGTTTCACCTGATCTTTGCATTTGTTGGACAGAAGCAAGTAATTGGTTTGATGCACATCCTGATCGAAATTGTGCAGCCAACTATTCTGTGAATGTCGTGTGTCTACCGGGCTGCACAAACTCTTGTGCATACCTCAATTGCCATTGTTGTGGGTTACAGACCGAATGTTGTGGTATATGTGTTCTATGAATCTTATTTTGATTGAGCTGATTACCATGTTGTTCAACTTCTTCATGTGACATAATATTTGTTTGGGGTCCCTTAATGCTGACATACACAGCTGAAACATTCCTCTGTTCTAGCAGAATTAATGCAACATCCTCATCGTCCTTGATAATTGGCCGTGATAGCTCTCTGGGTGTACTAATCAAGGCATGTAACTCAATATCGTCAATTTCTGAGTTTACCTCAACAACATTCTCAACTAGCTTCATCAAGCCCGCAAACGACAAATCACTCATAACACCCCGCATTCGTGACTCACCACCTTTGTAAATGCCATCCACCCATTGACCACCGTGTCTTATCACAAGTCACACAATTGGAACCCCATTGAAATTTTTAAAACAAAAAAAAAATTATCAATCATTTTACACAATACATGCCGTGTTCAAAAATTTGTCAATCATGTTGTTACACGCTATTTTTAAAAAATGTTACACACCATGTTTAGAAAATGTTACATGCCATGTTCGAAAATCTTACACACAAGTTCAAAATTTGTTACACACCATGTTCACAATATATTTGTACACGCCATCTGCTTTACAGATGCATGCCGTGTAACAACTCTGTGCAATGTTTCTAATCCGTGTTCTAATTTACACAAAAAGTTTCACAAATTTATGTGTTGTAGCAATAAACCCAATAACATACCTTGATGTCATCTCCGCTATAGGGTCTGTTTATCGACAACAATATGGCCAGATGCCAAGAGATAGACCACAGCACAATCACAATGGTGCTCAACAGAGAGTTCACAAGCTCATACGGTTCAGAGAGCTGATGACGATGGTGTTTAATAGAGAGTTGACAGAATTGATACAGTTCAGATAGTTAAGAGAGAAAGATGAGCGAGCTCAAATAGATGAGCATTTATTTCTCATAATTTCCTCTTATTTCTATTTTCTCTATGGTGGGAGAGAGATTTTAGGAGCTTAATTTGTCATGATATTTTTTAAGGGCATTTTTGTCTACTCATGCTTCTTTTTTGCTAGAAACAAATAACTTTATATAGGTAGTTATTTTTGAAATCACCTTATGACGAGACGTATTTCTCACAATTTCCTCTTTTATTATTATATGTGAGGTTGCATATATGTAAGAGCGAAAAAAAAAAAGGTCTTAATGAAGTTTATTGGATTTTTAGTAAAGTAACTTTATTATAGATTTTATATCTTACATAAGCAATAGAACCTTTTGTTAAAGAAATATCTATTTATACAGAGAAAAACATTTTATTCAATAATTTTACTTTTTACTAATAAAAGAAATATGGGTATACTCTTTCCTTATAGGATAAATCATAATTTAACTAAATTGTATAATTATAACATGTAAACATAATTGCCTCAATTAAAAAAATAAAACTTTTGTTACTTTAGACAAACTCTAAAGCACATAGTCAACTTATGCACTACAAGAAAAGTAGCTAATAATGGCATAACAAAAGTTTTGTTATTTGTACTTTTAGCTCCACTTGTTTTCACTTAATAGTTATAATAAAAGTTTGACATAATATTTAAAATTCTTATATTATTTTAAAAAACTTTAAATAATTATTACGTTTAATTCAATTTTTATATTTTTATTTTGTATTATTGATTTTATGCAAAAACTTGTAGAGGTCAATCAAATTCATAAAGTGATACTAAAAGTGTAAATACCAGTACATGAAGTTCTTTAATAAAAAATATTGAAAAAGAATTTATTAATAGAGGTCAACTATTGCTATGTAACTTTTTCTTGACAGAAATTTAGCTAATTGTCTGATTTGACTACTGATTTTTAGAAGAGTGTGTGCAACACATTGCTAGATTACCATTATCCTACTATATTTTACAAGGAAAAGTGATTGAGTCAATGTTCAATTCATGTTCCACCCACCCTCCATTGTTGTATTGACAATAGCATTGAATGCAACGACCAAAAAAAAAAGTCCTTTTCTTCTCTTTTACTTGCTAAATCATTATTGAAAATAATCCAATGTTAGAGAAAGTTTTTTGTCTTGTGTAGGTGGATTTACAAAAACTCTACATGTATCTAAGAAGAGCTATCCATAAAAAAGCACATTTGATTATATCTAAGAAATTGCGCCATAAAATAGCATACATACATTTCATTATTATTTAAAATAGTTTTTATGATTTAATAAACTCTTTATTTTGACAAACTATATAAAAGAGTGACATAAAAATCTTAAAAGTTTAAATTGAACTTCCACTAGAATTAATGTTGGAGCTTTTTTTACCTTATACAAGAATGAGTACCATGACAGTATCTTTATCCAAACCCCACCTTGTCCTTCCATTTAAACCAAGTCTACATTGGGAAATTAGGATTGGAGTTAATACTCAAGAGAATGTATACATCTCTACATAATATGAAAGTAAACAACGAGTTAGGACGTTATTATTATCACGTCAAGCACTTCAAAAGAAATAAACATAATGAAAGTAATAATCTTTTGAGGAGAGAATAATAGCATTGTGACATTAACACTTGACCAAAAGGACATGGTTAGGATTTTGATAACTTTTAATGTGTTGGAGTCATTTTCAGAGTTTGGAGAGAAAGGAGAGAGATATAAAGAGCAAATTAAGAGAAACCACCAGGAAAAGAGGAGAAAAGGTTGGTGAAGGGTGGATTCACCTGGACTGAGGCAAGAAAGGCCCTCCTAGTGCCGAACCAGAGTTGGAGGGTCCAACTCCATCCGTTTGCTCTAAAAAAAAATGGACAGGAGGAAACTTGGTCTTGGCTCTGAGGTCGAATTCCGCAAGGGCAGGGCTCAACATGCACCAGCCACCATTAATGCGGGGTTGACGGGGCCAAATGAATCCTCTAGGAAACAAAGGAAATAAGAAGAGAGAATAAAAAGAAAACGAAAGCAAAAATTATTTCTATGATAAAAATAAAATGTATTTTTTTTATTATTATTATTTTTACATAATTTTCTAAATCAAAATTATTACACATAATATGTTCAAAATTAAAGAGTATAAATTTTAAACAATAATAATAACAGATAAAAAACATAAGTTAAAAGAAATAAAAATACAAAATTCGAAAAGTGTTTAAAATTTGTAATGATTTGAACGCAATAGGTCCTTTTGTGATAGAGGAGGTCTTAAGCATTTTCTTTTTTTTCCCTCTTTATCCATTTTTTTTATTATTTTTTTTATTTTTTGTCTAAATTTTTATAATATAATTTAGAATAATTTGTCGACTTTTGATGACAAAATGGAGTGATCATAAGAACAAAATTTTAAATGAGAATGATGGGAAGAATGATTCTTCTCATAAATTGTTGTTTTCTTTTTCTTATTTTGCTTTCCTCTTTTTAATTTTTTTTAAAAGTTATAATTTACATTAATTTGATAAAAAATTCTAACTACGTACAAAAAGTGTATCAATCAATTTGTATTATTTAAACAAAAAGTTGTCACTGGTGTTAAATATATCAAAGAAAATTTTCTTGAAGCTGCTAAAACTTTTTAGTTTTATCTTTACCTGCTTTGGTTTTATAAATTTTATCCTTACCAACTTTGGGTTTGTAATTGTTTTTTCAATTTTTAGAGTCTTAGTACATGTGTCACAGGGTCACGCCTAGACGCACCGTGCAGCACTTAACCACGTTTGCTTGAGGTCACTTTAGTGGCAAAGTCAACCTCAACCCTCTCACTTGCTAGGGTGAAAGAGTGAGATTGAGAACGAAAGAGTGAAAGAGAGCTTTTATTAAATCAAATTCATGTACGAGCATCATTAGTTACAAAATGAGGGTCCTATGAAGGTTTTTATAGCCAAGAAACCCCCAGTAGCCATTACAAGGGGTTTTCCAATGGTTAGGCCCGTTAGGATTCAACCTGGGCGCTATGACATGCTCCAAAGCCATTGTTGTTGTCGAGTTTATCATGCAAGTACACATATCGTTTATAAGTAATATGATGAAAGTAAAGTATCGTTCCCACAAGAAATTGCACTAAAAAATTTACTAAATACTAAAATTAGAACAATTTAATCTTATTCAAACACCTAAATTAAAATTAAGAATAAACTAAAAATATGAAACTAGCTAGAAGAATAGCAATTTAAACTAGAGAAACCAATAAAAAAAGCCTAAGATTACAATTTCCCCTCAACACTTATTTGAATCTCCTCTACTCTCTCTTAACTTACTAGATAGACTTGAGTTGTTAACCTATAGTTCTAATTTATTCACAAGTCTCTTCCAATATTTTTATAAAAATATCTCTCTTAATCAATTCACTATATGTCTATGTAAATTGAATTAAAGAACGACTCACTAAGTTTATACTCTAATATTGGCCACATATGACATGTAAGTGTATTCGTACCTCACACACAAATCAAATCAATCAACTCATCTAATTGATATTGAACATATGCTATTCCCTTCGTGGCTTACACTAAACTCCTTTTTCCAAGTTGCATTTAGGTTTCCTTATTAATCCAATTGGTGGCCAGTCAATCAAACGCATTAATCATATGATTGAAATAAACAACTCAAACACCATCAATCATAAGTAAGAGAGACTATTAAAAATCCAAACTACATGTTAGGTCCAATTGCAATCCTAGATAATGAAAATTAGTTCACATTGAATAATAAAAAACAATCCAAAAAAGTTTAACCATCAATAACAACTCAATAAAATCAAAGAAGAAACAGAGAAGAAAAGAAAACTAAAGCTTGTCAAGTCTTCAATTTTCAATCTTCAAAGTTTTTCTTGCTTTCTTGAATGCTTGACATCTACATTTCTTCAAAGAAACCTAGGTATTAATGTGTCTTTAAATTGCTCCAAAAGATGCCTTTAAATATCTTGAAAAAAAAACTAATTTTAGTTAAACCTGAAAAAGCACTTGCTCAGGATATTGACATAGCGCCACAACCATAACTTTCTAGTGCTACGATGCCAAGTTTGTTGCCTTTAGTATGGTGCACTTCTTGTCCTCGGCACTATGGCCTCAAATCTTTGGTGTCGCAATGCCACACTTGTTGTTTCATAGTGTGCTCTACTACACTCAATCAACTTGTGATGTAGTTTTCTCCTCAATCTGGACTAAAATGGGCAAAGTGATATACATGAAACTTGTAGCCTTGTCTTTTAACTTTCCAATGACTCAAAAATCACACCAATTGAACCTCTGGAATGAGAATTATGCTCAAAATATTGAAACATGTACAAAAGAAGCATTAACCATTCTTGCACTCTTCTTCCCCAATTAAAGATCTTCCTTCTCGATACATTTGGACTTCTTCTCTAGAATCTGAAGTTTGAAGACAAGGTATTGAAATTATAAAAGTGTGTCTCGATACACAAATCCTTACTTTCTAGGATTCTACACATCTAAGAACTTGTCTCGATACTTGATGCTCTTGTTCTCAATATTTCAGTATTTGTTCTCTAGAAATGTAAGTCTTCTTTGTTGGTCCTTATAATATGTGCTAGAGGGGGGGTGAATAGCACAATTTGGCTCTTGACAAGATTAAAAATTAATTTCCAAAACTTAAGAAAACAAAAACAGAGTATAAAATGCACAAGAATTTACAGTGATTCGGTCCAAAACCTACATCCACTACCTTGATTATCCAACCAAAAATTTTCTCACAAACTCACTAACAACCGGTGAAATTCACAAGCTTCCACCAAGCTTTTACAATGGCTTTTACTAGGCTCAGCCACAACCTTTTTCACTAGTTTTTCACGGGCTCAACTAAAACCCAAAGTGGTTTTCTAAGGCTCAACCACAACCTTTAACAATTAAGCTATCCCAAGCTTGAACAACCCCTTAGAGTGACTCCCTCACTCTAAGAATACAAGAGATGTAGTAAAGGAAACTACCTATAATCACTGGATGATCTGATTGGTACAAGATTGAGTGCTAAATTCAAATGCAAATAGCAGGCGTTTAAGTGCAGACAAGTGCAGTGAAGCTTTTTTTATTTTTCTACTTTTTATAGCTCAAATCTCATTCAAACCTTCTCAAAACTTGTTTCTTATTGTTGGAAGACCCTTTTATACTTGGAGATGCAACTCCGATGGCAGTTTGGCAATTTATATCCGTTGAAAACAGTTGAGGATGAGTTCTAGCCGTTAATCTGTCTTGTAGTGCTCTAGTTCAAATTGCAAACAGAGAATTCTTAGTCGACTGACTTAGTTGACTAAGTTGGTTCTATTTCTGGTTTGTAGATTTTGGCAGAGAGCAGTTAGTTGACTGTCTTGGTCGACTAAGTTGATTCTATTTCTCAAACTCTTCAGCCCGCCATTTTTTCAATTTGAAACTTTGATCAACCAACATTCTTCCTTGTTTCACCAATAAGCTTCCTCTTTGTTAGACAATTACATCTTGTTGATTTTATTCCTCTTTTTCTTTCAAAAATACTCTTTGGAGAGTTAATAAATTAATTTCATATATTAATTTTCTGCACACTCGAGTAAAGGTATTAGACACACGTAAATGGGAATATTTTATTATCATCAAAAGCTAATGGAGCCAACATTCTCTATCTCTTATTTTTTATGATGACAAAACACTTCTAGATTAAAAATGCAATGTCTATNTGAAAAATATATGGAGTCAACATTCTCCTCTTTTTTGATGATGACAAAACACCTCTCGATTAAGAATGCAATATCTATGTTAACTTTGTTTCTATGTGCAGTTAAGGGATTTTTCCCTCTTAATATATGATCTTAGTTTTCTTTAAAGATTTGCAATAAACTATTTATCATATACATAACAGCTAAACAAGATATACAATAGCCCACAGTAGTTAAGCAAGATATATTGAATATCCATAATAACTAGCACATAATATTCAATAAAATCCTAACTAAGCATTACACACATAAATTAAACGTGAAGACCTATTTAACTCTATTTGATTTAGTCTTCCTTCTCTCCTTTTTCTTTTTCATCATTAAATAATATATTCAAAACTCCCCCTTAATGAATGCATCAAGATTTTTATTTAATCTTTAAATCAAATTTTAATGAATGAGAATCATAAGCACTCATACACCTAAGTTATACAAGCTTATAGATATAGTTCAATAACTTCAAGAGTCAAGCTTGTGTCTATGTAAGAACAAATGTATGAGAGTTAAATCATTTCAATAATTTGTCAAAGATTACTCAAATAATATTCAAGCAAATTTCATCATTTTGTCATAATCAAAACTATAATAATTTTAAAGCTAACATTCTTGAGTGAAGTTTCGATACCGTCCAAAGTAGTCTCGATACACTTTTTTTCCTTTGATTGTTTCTTGAGGCATACACAAACAAACTAATCTCGATCTTTATACCCTCTCTCGAGGTCTCAATACTTTAGGTTAGTTTTAGTCTTTCAACAAATATTGAACGTAAGTACTCAGCCTATTTGTCAATCAAAATCATGGGGTTTCTTTTTAAAGTCCAAATGCACTAGGCATTCAATATTTTGATCATTAGCTTTTATCATATTAAAACAAAGGATCAATTATAAAGCTAACAATCTCACTCTTTTTGATATGACAAAACATAATAAGCTAAATATAATCTTTAAAACTCCCCCTGAATTCAAGCACAATGAAAAAACATAGGAAGCTCCCCCTCACTTTATCACATTAGCAAAGTGTGTGTGTGTGTGTGTGAGGTGCATTTTACTCATAACATCCTTCTCTCCTTATTTGTTATATCAAAAAGAAATTAAGCATAGGGATTTGAGGAATCACTAGGAAATCATGATCATTAGCCCAACATGTATGCATCTAATGATCAAGGAAGCTAATAAATTAATTAGGCATATTTATAAATAAAATATTCAAAGTGATTAAAACATTCACAGTAGAGTAATGTTCAAGGAAGCCTTCAATGAATGATAACGATACATGAAATGAGCTGTCTGAGAAATCATCCAGTTACATAATATCCATGGTGGTTAAAAAAACTTTAACTTGCTAATTCATCCTCGATAAAATATATTATTTAATTATTATTTTCTATCATGTGGAATATTTTATTTCAAAATATTCCTTCCACCCTTCACAGCTCTTTGGCATTTAAATTTACATCAATCGACCCTTCGTCTTATCGATAAGGTTGTATTGGCTTCTATACGAGGGTACAGGGTGTTACAAGATCTTCCTTTTGGATACATTTGGACTTCTTTTTTAGAATTTGAAGTTTGAAAACAAGGTATCGAAATTTTGAAAATGTGTCTCGAAACCCAAATCCTTGCTTCTAGAATTCTACACTAATGAGAAATTGTAGCGATTCTTGATGCTCTTGTTCTTGATACTTTAGTATTTGTTCTTTGGAAATATAACTCTTCTTGAGTGGAGTGTTGATATCGTCCAAAGTAGTCTCGATACACCTTCTTTTGGCTGTTTCTTAAGGCATACATAAACAAACTAATCTGGATACCCTTTCTTGAGATCTCAATATTTTAGGTTAGTTTTAACCTCTTAACAAATATTGAACTTAAGTATACAATCTATTTATCAATCAAAATCATGGGGGTTTTTTTTTAAAGTCCAAATGCACTAGGCATTCAATATTTTGATCATTAACTTTTGTCATATTAAAATAAAAGATCAATTATAAAACTAACATATAAAAGTTATGCAAATTCATATGAGGATTAGAATTAATTTAATTACTAATAAATATGAGGCTTATGCTACATATTGAAAGACACACAAGAAGTTAATAATCAATCGATAAACAACCAAACCTTGATAGGCTTGTGAGGATTTCAGAAAAACGTGTTTTCCTGCACTATGTGTATCGACATTCATCACCCTAAACCCAATGAGGCGTCGATTGACATTCTTCTTTAATTTGGCTTGCGTTTTCTTCCTCCCTCCCTTGAGGGCCAACTCTTGTTATTCCTTATTTTGATTAAGGTTTTGACAATTGTTATTTAAATCCCTGAGAAAGGGCAAAAAATAGGAAGCATTGTAAATCGAACCTAGCTCGAAGAAGTTGTCTCCCTATCTCAAATTGAAGTTTCTCTTTGTTCTTATTTATGTTTTGATTTGTTTTATGGTAAAAGAAAAAGGTTTGACTATCTCTCCCCTAGCTAGCATTATGGTCATCAAGCATAAATAATCTCAACTTTTTTTTTAAGTTATTCGCAATTATCAGTCGTATGGATCACTATCGAAGGTTGTACACTTGGATAGTTTATAAAGTTTGTTACAGTCCAATTTGATGAAGATGATTGAAATTATGCTGAATTTTTGTGATTTTGACTCTAAAAATGTAAAGTATAATAATCTTTATCCTCTAGCTAGGGTTTATTTGTACTTTATAACTAAAGTATGAGTCAGCCAAAAAAAAATTTATAAATTTCTGTTCCATAGCATAATTTGATTGCATGTTTTTTACCCAACAATTGACCCCTTCAAACTGCAAAAAAAAAAAAAAACCCTTATTTATCTCATGCTAATTAGTTACAAATATGCTATTCTCCAAAATAGGGTATCACATAGGCAATTTCTGTGGCTATTCAATTTCTTGAACGTGACAAAAAGGCTACCTTCATTACATCCAATTTTCAGCTGTGTAGTCCTACCTAATCACAATCGAAGTCTTTTCAAATCACAAACACATAAGACAGAGACGAGAACCTAGAAAGTCAATCTAGTACCACTGATTTATTATTATTTTGAAAAAAATAACTTAATTCTTTTAAGATTTTTAGACAATTATATTGACTTTTTTTCTCAAATATATTATATATGAGAATATTATGACTTGAAATTATGACATCCACTCAAACTTCACCTCATTTCTTCCCTTGAAAGTCGTTAAGTGTCTTGGTAATTAGTTCAGAGTACTGTATTCTTCATAATCATTAATGGAATGGAAGCATGTTAACTTGTTAACAATGTGAATTTTAGAGCAGCCTAAGTCTGACTTGAAATGAAAATTAATTAAATACTGGTTTTATGATTATGAATTTCTCTGATATTGATGTTTAACCAATTTTTACGTTAAAAAATAAAAAAAAATATTTTAAAATATAAGATATAGAAAAATAAGAATATAGATGCTCAAAAATGAAAAAAAAAATATAGTTTTGTGTCATAAAAAAAACTAGCAAAGAAAATGAAAAGGTGAGAGTAATAACATTTTGAGAATAAAATTAATATTATCAATATTAGTATGCAGCCCTCACTTTGTATCAAGTTAAATGATTGAAATTATTATAATTATTAATAAGTAATAATAATTTAAATTAAATGGTAATTTGTCTAAACTAAAAAGACCTTGAAATTATAAAAATCATATTCAATCCAACTTAAAAAATCATAGAGATCTAACAGTAAGGGCACATCAAAGGTAGTGGTGGGTGATTATTGTCACCTTTCAGTTTTTATTTTTTTTGTTATATATATATATAATTTGAAATATATAAATTTATAATATTATATAATTATTTTTTAATCAACTTTCATACAAAATCCTAAATTTATCGCTTTTTCTCCCATCTAATTAAGTAGCCAAAGTTCACAATAATAAATAATAAATAGCCCAATGTCAAATGTCAACCATCAAACCATCAATTATGACAAACATTAAATAATAAATAATAAATAGTCAAATGTCATATAACTTTTTTATGATACGTCAGCATGTCACGTTATCATCAATTATAATATATTAGCATATCATATTATTATTAATTATAATATATTAACATATCACGTCAGCACTACGTAATATAAAATGAAAAATGGTATTTTGACTAAGTCAATATTTAGTTATATGGGCTTATTTGACTCAAAATAAAAATATAAACACTTATTTGACTCAAAATAAACATATAAGGACTTGATTGAACGTAATAAAAATATAAGAGTTTATTTGAATTTTTTTAAATAGTTTAGGAGCTTTTTTAAATATTATGTTATTTTTATATTTATTTTTTTCTCTTTTTTACCTTGATTTTCAACATTTTGCTTATCCATTTCTAAATTTGTTAGACATTTAGATGTCAAAAAAAAAATAGAAATAGATATTTAAAACTAATTTCCATGAAAAAAAGTGGAAGCCTTAATTACAAAAGGCATAGTACTTAAAAAAATTCTTTAATTATTCAAAAAAAAAGTTCAAAGAAGCTTTTATTTTTTATTATATTTAACTAAGCTCTTATATTTTTATTTTAATTAAATAAGTTTTTATAATTAGTGGTTGATTAATTGTCATTAGTTTTTTTATTGTTTTTAACCAAACTCTTATATTTTTATTTTGAATTGATTGATTAACTGTTATTAGTTAAAATATTACTTATCATTCTATGCCATATGATATTGATGTAAAATATTGATATATTATAACGAATGATAACATAGAACTTGTTTGGTTTAACTTATTTTTTAACTTAAAAGCTATTATGAAGTTTTTATGAAAAATAATAATTTTTAAAATAAATTTATTTTTATAAACTCTTTTTATAGATAAAAAAATTGGCAAAACAACTTATATAAATTCTAATTTTAATTAAAATTATCATAAAAGTTATTTAATAAATAACTTTTATTAATTACGAATTCCTTTTTTCATAATGAAAAAAAGTTCACTTTATTTTTTTATTTATTTGGGTTAGAGAGGAATGATTTGCAAGGAGATGGAGAGAAGAGGGAGATCAATTGAGAGAGAAGGTATTTTTTGAAAGAATAATGTTGAGATTATTTTTAATATATGAGGATATTTTTGGAACAAAAAGAAAATTTTTTTTGAAAAGTTGATGTGTTTTTAAAAGAAAAAAAGAGAAATATTTTTGTGGAGCTTNAAAAATTTTTTAGATTTTGTTTTAAAAAAATTATTTTTTAATAGTTTTTTAAAATCCTATTTGATTTGACTTTGACTTTTAAAATATAAATAAATTAAAAAAAAGTCAAACTAAATAGACCAGTAATATGATGACATGACATGTGAAATTTTAATTTTTTATGTTAATATCACGTTAACGTCATATGAGTATAAAATAACAAGTAATTTTTTATTAGTATAATTAATTATTAATTTTAAGAATCTATTGACTCAAAATAAAAATATAAAAAATTAATTTAATGTAATAAAAAATAATTTATTTAAAATGTTTTTATTTAGTTCAAAATTTTTTTCAGCTATTGAATCTAGTTATGAGTTGGTCAACGAGGAATTATTCAAAAATAAAATTCCTGGTTTGAACGCAATATAGAAAACAAAAAAGGGAAAGAAGTTAATGGTGAAGGATAGGTAAGAAACCTGATTCGCAATAAATTAAGTCCAAAGTCTCAAGTCTGCATCAACAACCTAGGCACATAGGACATAACACAGCATTCAATAGTTGCGGCAAATCAACTGGTACTAGTAAGAGCATTTCTGACAATTTGGACAGCCTCCATACTTGGAATTTATCCAAGTAATTTCATTCTTATATATCCTCTTCATTGTATTCGTCTGGGTTCTTACTTGTTCCTCCTGGCCTGCGCTGCTATAAGAAGTTGTTTGGACTCTTTCCTTTTAGATTCCTCCCTCGCAATAATCAAAAAGAGAAAGAAAAGAAAGAAGAGAGATCTGATCTTATCTCATCTCATCTGAAAATGGGGGAGACATGGGTGTTGATGAAAACGGCACAGACGCCCACCAACATAGCGGTTATAAAGTACTGGGGGAAGAGGGACGAGTCCCTTATTTTGCCCGTCAATGACAGCATCAGCGTTACTCTTGATCCTGCCCATCTCTGCACCACCACCACCGTCGCGGTCAGCCCTGCCTTCCAACAAGATCGCATGTGGCTAAATGGCAAGGTAAATTTTCCTAAGCACTAAACTTCTATTAATTTATATGTAAATGAAGAAAGAAAATGTTATGTGTGTTGATTGATTCTCTGGGTTTTTTGGTCTATATAGGAAATATCCCTCTCCGGAGGAAGGTTCCAGAGTTGTTTAAGGGAAATCCGAAGACGCGCTAGCGAGGTTGAGGATAAAGAGAAGGGAGTAAAGATAGAGAAGAAGGATTGGGAGAAGCTGCACGTACATATTGCCTCTTACAACAATTTCCCTACAGCCGCCGGATTGGCTTCCTCTGCTGCTGGTTTTGCTTGTCTTGGTAATACCATATGCATTACCCTTCACTTTCTCTTTATTCTTCTGTTTTCCTGATGCAGTTAATAGGGCTTCTAGTTTTGGTCCTATGCAGTTTTCGCACTTGCCAAGCTGATGAATGTCAAAGAAGATGAGAGTCAACTCTCTGCTATAGCAAGGTATGGCCTTCTTCACTTTATTATTAGTAGTATTATAGTTTCAATATGCAAATTACTAGTGGTTCCCTTGTCCTATCTTGGGTTCATCTCTTTCGATTCATTTCCCTTATGCTTTCCATGGATTATATTTTAAAATTGCTTCAACTCTCGTATTAAAGGGATGCAAGAATTTTAATAGTAATTCCAAGTGATGTTCTATTGAATTTTTTGTTTCTTTCTTATAGGCAAGGTTCAGGCAGTGCTTGTCGGAGTTTATTTGGTGGATTTGTTAAGTGGATTATGGGAAAAGTAAGTTATTTCTTTATTTGTTTTAATAGTTCATCTGTATTTCCTTCCATCAAGAAGGGTAGTCTCATTTTGAGTAACTGGTTCTAATATTTTCTTCTTCTTTAATGCATCTAGGAGGAGGATGGAAGTGACAGTGTCGCAGTTCAACTAGTTGATGAGAAACACTGGGATGATCTTTTCATTGTTATTGCCGTGGTGTGTATTTTCTCCAATAATCACATTTAGCATTCTTTCAAGTATATGTTTACAGGTTGCTACTCTGCATTGAGATACATTTCCCCCCCAGAACTTGAGATATGCTTACGATTAGGTTTTGCAAATTTCCTTCTTCATTGGTGTGCTTCCTCTTTCATAGTTTGGTATAATAAATTGCTAATTATTCTGAAATTAAAAGGTTGGATAAAAATGCGGGAAATATATCAAAATCAGTGTTCTGACTTGCATTACTTTGATCAACAGAATGCATAATCTCAGATCAATTTCAGTCCCATGCTTTGCATCTGTAATTTGTTTACTTACTTTTCTGTTAGCATGTCTTCTTATGTCACTTGATACATCTCCACCTACATCTATTTTGATACACACACACATCTACAATATACATGCATAATTACATACATACATACATACATGTCTGATTAGCACTTCCATCCTTTGTGTGTGTGTTCTGGTTTTAGTGATCCTGTATCAGATACTTGTTGCAACATTCATTTAATATAAATTCTGCAAGATTTTAATCTTTTCTTTTTTGCTTTACCTTTCTCTTCTAATTCATTGAAACTATTTTCCCTTAATCAAGGAAGGATAATTTCTATCAATTGTTAACAATTTTTTGAAATGATCATTATTTTCCAGCTCCACTTAAAATGCTGAATTCTTCAATGGTGCTTGTAAGGATTATGCCCTAGCATCAATTTATAAGTACATGGACCATTGAATATCACTAGAAATTTACTCATGGATGTCCACTAATAACTTATATTGAAAGTCCAGTGATACTGCAAACTCTTTTCTCCATACTTTTAAGTGCTGAACTTGCAGGTGTTTGTGTATCCTTGTTATTAAAAGCATATATGTAACCTGACATAGGGTTGGATCAGGCATTCATCAGATCTGCTCCTGTCAAACAGATTACTGGGATTGTTTCCCATAATCTACCATCGGTTCTGCAGTTCTGCAAAATTTTCTTAAACATTCTGAATATTTCATGGGAATCTAATTTGTGATAATCACATTGGACATGTCCATTCTATCCATGGTCACAATCTATCATTTATGTCTGTGTATAACTGGGAATACCTGAATCATACTTTAGAGGTCTAAGTTCCCTGTTTGCTATTGGTTTTCTGGTGTTAATTTTGATTTTTCTTGCTTCAGGTAAGTTCACGGCAGAAGGAAACAAGTAGCACCTCAGGAATGCGTGAGAGTGTTGAAACAAGTTTGCTTTTACAGCATAGGGCAAAGGTACATTTTGGTCTATAATTAATTGTGCAATTTTCTTGACTGGAAGCTTTCCTCTGCCCTGCTGCCTACCCCACACACCCACCCCCCCCAAATTCATAGAATGTTGAGTTTCCAGCTAACGTTGTGTGTTTCACGTGGTGGGGTCTTTAAAATGATCATGGTTCTGCCCTTTTCATCTTTTCTTGAGGAGGATATCCACTCCCATCCCCCTACCACCAAAAAATTCGTTTGCTCTCTTTTCCTTGGTATCTGGTTGTCTTTAGATTTTGTAATGTATAAAAATATCTAAGATTGTTTAATGTTGTATTGACTCATGCCTTTCTTGTTGCTGTTTTGGACTGTTATAGGAAGTTGTGCCGAAACGCATATTAAAGATGGAAGAAGCCATAAAGAATCATAGTTTTGAATCTTTTGCACAATTGACTTGTGCTGATAGTAACCAGTTCCATGCAGTCTGCTTGGATACATGTCCCCCCATATTCTACATGAATGATACATCCCACAGGCAAGTCCTGTTTTAAGTTTGCTTATTCTCTTTAGGAGTTTCACCCTTAGACTCTAGAGTTAAGTGTTGATGAGATGACTATTTTTCAGGATAATTAGCTATGTTGAGAAGTGGAACCGTTCTGAAGGATCCCCTCAGGTTTGTTTATTTCTGCCATTTTATTCTGAAGTAAATGATTTTAATCATGAGCATTTATCATGTAATTAGTAATCCTGCTAAATTAAGAAAGGTTGTAAGACAGCTGTCAACTGTTGTAAGGACAATAAAACATGGAGTTGCTAGCTACCCATGAATCATTTTGTGTGTTATGGGAGTCAATTTGCTAGGTAGTGGAATATTTATGTTATATCATTGGAGGTTCTAGGCTGCACTGTGCCTCTCAAGAGTCATTTTGATTGCTTCATTTGTGAATCATTTTGTTTGTTCAGGCTTCATACATTTTGTTTTTTTGAAAGGCATTCAAGCTTCATACATGAATTACTACCGTATTTCTAATAGTTATTTAGTGTTCATTCATAACCACCATAGTTTTCATGATGGTATACTGGTGCAATGATGGATTGATTAATTTGTTGGCTTAAGCTTAGGATTCTTTTGATAATTGTTAAGTGGTGCAATGATGGAGTAAATTTCAGATGAAGGTTAAATGCAGTCTGCATTTCAAATCGCCACAACTGCTAATATTTTCATTGCCCAGATAAAATTTGATAGCAGAAGTTATTTACTGAGTCGGTGCAATTAAACTTCTGCTGAAATATCTGAAGTGTCAAATATTATAATAACTTCCAAAGCTCAAATAAGAAGTCACTGCATCGTAAATTCCCATCTTTCCCTCCTCCCATAAGTTAGTGTATTTGCAAAAACCGAACTGCTTTTTTTTTTTTCTGTTGACAATGTTTGAGTTCCATCGTTTTTGTTCTTCTTCTTTTCCTCTAATTGGATTGCAAAGAATACCTCTGCAAATAAGAGTATGAATAAGCCCTGTAATGTAAGTGGCAAATTGCTTTATGATCTTAACATGAAACCAAAGGTTGATGATAACCAAGTTGTTCATTTGGAAAGATATTTACCCACACTGTGGTGCTTTAAGTCTGCTGAGTGACCTTGTAAGACAATAGCTGTCGCTTTCCAGTAAATTAACATGTTTTAATGCAGCTTTATATACATGGCATTTATGTTGCCTCAGACCATTTCTTGGCATCAGTGTCTCAACCATGGCAATACGTTTAATGTCAAGCATCATATTTTTGGATCAAAATCTCTCACTCAATCTCTCAGCAGTTGTGCTGGAACTTCTAGGACTTCACTCTTGTTTTGCTTTTTAGCTGCTGCTCAATTGATGATGAAAAACTTTTGTACTGATCAAGTAACCTACTGCTGATGAAAAACTGACAGGTGGCATATACATTTGATGCTGGGCCGAATGCAGTTTTAATTGCACGAAATAGAAAGGCTGCTGCTCAATTGCTTCAGCGGCTGCTATTCTACTTTCCTCCAAAGTCTGATATTGATCTGGACAGGTAAATGGAAATCCAGGTGGTAAGAGCATGATGTCAGATTATTATAATAGATGTGATCATAAGAAAAATATCAACTCATGTATCCTGTAGGCTCTTTTGTCATTGCATGGTAACACCCTTCTTCTCCAATGAAGAGTTCTCAGATTTTGCCTTTATTTACATTTTCTTTTTCCTGTTATTTGCCTTTTGTTCAGCTATGTTATTGGAGATAAGTCAATACTACAAGATGCTGGACTTGAGGGGTTGAAGGATGTGGAAGCTTTATCTCCACCTCCTGAAATTAAGGAAAATGCTGCAGCCCAGAAATACCCTGGGGAAGTCTCTTATTTCATCTGTACAAGACCTGGGAGAGGCCCTGTTCTGCTGACAAATGAGAACCTCGCTCTTCTCAACCCAGAAACCGGACTTCCCAAGTAATTTTAAGTGCCTTGCTTCTCTCCACTTGATACCTTTTCTTCTAAAGAGAGTTGAATGTCTGAGAGCTGTAAAATGTCAATTAGGTTGTCCCTGCAGCTTGTTTTCCTTTTATTATGTATTTGTTTTTCCTTTTTTTCGGTTTTTGCCATCGACTCCAACTGGGGATTGTCCCCATCTTCATTGAAACAATAATGAATAATTGGTTCACAGTGTTCAACTGAACCTCAAGTATTTCTTGTAATTTCTAGTTGTAGTGCAAAAATCCATTTTTCTGCATTTTATCACTTTTATTTATTATTTATGTTTTTTGAAACTTAAAAGAATGGAATTTTCTACTTAAAACTGATTTGGAGCTGTTATAAAATTGGCGGAAGGAATGGAACAAAATGAGATTAATGAATGTTAATTTGTGATGAAGATCGTACTCATATTTCTAGTACCTCTGATCACGAAGTTAGAAATGTGCCATGAAGATTTTATTTCTAGTACCTCTGATCACGAAGTTAGAAATATGCCATGAAGAAAACGAATGTCATAACTTGTTAGCTCGGAGAGAGCATTGGGTTGTTTATAATGGACTAATTGATCGGAGTTGACTGTATTCGACTTTAATGGATTAGTTGATCAACTTTGGGCCCCTCATCAGTTTTGCACGTTGGCCTATTTGGTCGAATGATTGACCTTTATTCTCTTTTCTAATAGATTAATAAAATTACTTTAGTGTTCATTTACTAATTCTTCCCAATTTTCCCCAATCTATCAAACTCTAACTTGTTAAGGCCCAAACCCTTTTTCAAAAAAATTTCTTGTCACGTCCCAACTTCTAACCATGATTGGTGTTAGTGTTACAGCCTAAGAGTTCAGATCAGTCTAAATCCAACAAGTAGGCCAAATGGCCTAAACAAACTAGTAGGCCAAACAAGCCAACAAACCAATTAGAAGGTCTAGCCCGTGTCATAGGGGCAGAAATGGCCACACCTCCTTAAGAGTGTCTAATTTGACTTGAACTCTTGAATTTGCTATTGTATATATATAAGTTTAGATGTAGATTTCCTAGATTAGATTAGGATTTGAACTTAATTTGAATATTATTTCGTCAAATTAACTCCCTTGTCATTATCTTTATTTTATCCTTATCTTATAGCTTAATCTTATTTGACAAAGAACGCCTATAAGCCTATAAATACCCTTTTCTCTTCCTTTGTAACACACATCAGAGAAGTAACGAAGTATTCCATTTCTGTAAATAGCTTTTTCTCATCTTCTTTTCTTTAGCTTTCACTTTTGTTAGTTTTAAGTCTGACTTAAGTTCTATTTTCAGAGTTTAAGGCTGCATGAGGTTAGGCTTAAGTTTCGACATGTGACAGTTGGTAACAGAGCCAAGGTTCGAGGAAGAGGGAGATGGCATTGATAAAGGATCAGTCCACACTAGCCTAGGAGGTTAGGGAGACTAGAAGTATAGCCAAGTGAGGTAAGTTGAGGGACATGATGTCCACTTTCGAAGGCTGAGTAGCCATAATGGAGGTGGCCATAGGAGAGACAAGGGACAAATTCGAGGAGTTCTAGGCTAACATGGAGGAATTCGGGGTCTAAAGATGATGAGCTTTGTGGGAAGTTGCATGAGATGGTGAAGATGCTAAACCATCAAGATTCAGCATTGGAGGAGCTGGTCGAGTTGTTATGGCAGGAAGTATGGGGGCTTGGGGACAAGCTCGCCACATTAGAGGCAATCACAAAAGGCAATGCGCTAGTCGCTTAGTTGAGGACTTGCTTGAAGGTGCCTAAATCTAAAGAATTTCGAGGTAAGAGAGAAGCCAAAGAGGTGGACAATTGCTTATGGACCTTGGAGCAATATTTCAAGGCCATGGGCATCACGGAGGATGCTTTACGAATTAATTTCGTAGCCATGTGTTTGGTGGATATTGCTTTACTATGATGGAAACTTAAGTATGATGAGAAGCTTGGGCGGAGTTCTAGATGGAGTTTTGAAAGCACTTGGGTGGAGTTCCATAAGGAGTTCCAGAGGGAGGATGAGCAAGACATAGAGGCCACAAAGCTTGGATCCATGCATGCTATTGAGTGCAATTAAGACCAAATGATTTGCTCAGAAAAAGAGAATTATGTTCGTTAACATAGTGGTGAGTGAACAAACGGTGGAGGCTCTTGTTGACACAAGGGGTTTAGACTTATTTATGGCAGAAGGTGCTGCTAAGAAACTAGGCATGAAGCCCAATAGAGGGGTTGGTTTCATTAAAATAGTGAATTCAAAGGAAGTTCTAACCATGGGCTCAGAAACATTTGATGTACAATTGGGTGCATAGAGAGGTAAACAACCCATCGAGGCAATCCATATGGTGATTATGATTGTGTCATTGGCATTGGATTCCTTGATAGGATTAATGCTTTGTTCGTGCCTTTTGCAAATTACATTTGCTTGTTGGACACTAAGGGTCAATGTGTAATACTAATGATAAGAAGACATAACCCAGACGCTAAACTACTATCGGCAATGCAACTAGCCAACGGTGCACAACAAAATGAGGAAACATTTGCCATAGTCCTCAAGTTGGAAGATACCCTAAAGGCTCTTGTGAAGGCTCCAATAGAGGTAAGAGGTGTTGGACAAGTTCAAAGACGTGATGTTGACAAGTCTATGTAGAACGTTGCCCCATTAAAGGGACGTTAATCATCACATCAAGGTGGTACCAGGGGCACAACCACCAGCACAAGCCCCTTATTGGATGTCCCCTCTAAAGTTAACCGAGTTGAGGTAGTAACTAAGGGAGTTGGTCGAAGTTGAATTCATCAGGTCTTCCAAATCCTCATATGGTGCACCACTGTTGTTCTAACGCAAGCATGATAGGTCCTTAAGGTTATACATCGACTATAGAGCTTTGAACAAGCTCATTGTGAAAAACAAGTATCCCATACCATTGATTGCAAACTTGTTCAATCAGTTAGGACAGGCAACATGGTTCACAAAGTTGGCCTTACGTTTAGGGTACTACTAAGTACACATAGCCAAGGGGGATGAGCCCAAGACTGCATGTGTGACTCGTTATGGTTCGTATGAGCTCCTTGTCATGCCATTTGGACTAATTAATGCTCTAACTACATTTTACACCCTTATGAACAAGGTATTACAAATTTTCCTTGATAAATTTATGGTTGTATACTTGGATGACATTGTCATTTGCAACAAAACACTAGAGGAGCATGTGATACATCTTAGATAAGTGATGGAGGCATTAAGGGAGCATGAATTGTTTGTGAAGAAGCAAAATGCACCTTTGCTTTCCAAGAGGTACCTTTCTTGAGACATATTTGTTAGTGTAAGCCCTGCAAGCCAATCGATTTTGTGCATGTAAAACACTGCATTAATTAGTCATATTTCATGTTAAATACATTATGGATGTTTTATATAATGTGTGAGGTATTTCTTTATCCATAAGTTTATTTATAAAGAGTCATGAGAGACTTGTGTAAATAAAGTCCTTGGAACATACTAGCCTTGCAAAGAAATTATAAAGGTTATAATTATGAGATTCTTATGCATCAAGGCTTTGTTCCTAAATATGTTCTTGGTCATTGTATTGTCAAGAATAAGGGCGTTGACAATACTCAAAGACTAGTATATGCTAAGCCTTACTTTGGAAGTAAGCATTCGATCTCATAGGTTGAAGTATGTGAGATACTTGGGTATAGTATGCAGGTGCTTGTTAAGGAACAAGTTCACTGAACATGACTCGTTATGAGAGTTCTATTTGGTATTTTATTCAAATGTCTATAGAAATACTCTCATGTGTTAGTAGTGTAAGTAATCCTTAGACTTGTGATTTCAGGTCCTTTTGTATGGGAATTGTCATGATTTGATTTCACTCTTACAAGTCTAGAGGTGACCAGATGCTTAAACAAGGTGCTTTTAGGTATGGTAGAAAGTATGTGAAGATGAATGAGTAGTTCAGAGAGGATTTATCACCCCAAGTGATTAGAAGGGGACATATCTCATTTGCTCATATCTTATATTGATTGAAAGTCCTTGGGTAAGGCAATCTTGATAAGTCAATGTGGAAGCTGCAGGACTAATATGGATAAGTTAGAAAATAGATATGGATCCAGGTTTTTTTATCTATTTGGGATATATGATGAAAGGATCGGATTACACTAAGATACTATATACTGAAAGGTTAGTCAAACCATATTGACTCTCTTGACATTTGGTGTAACACCACAGATTTTTTATGTAAATTAAGTTATTTGAGGGTATGCCTTTGTGTACAGAGAACTATTTTGGAATTTATGATATGATGAATGTGATAAGTGTATGGAAGTATACATGTTGATACTTAAGTAAATTTTTATGGAAATACATGATAACCTTAATTCTTGAGGCTTTGATTTGCATTTGATGTGATATTTGGAGATATATGTGCATGGATTTGAGTGTATGAATCATTTGAAGTGTGATATTTATAGGGGATGATTGTGGGGTGTTAAGTTTGAATTTTTGTAAGTTTAGAAGCTGAAAATTTACCTACACGGGAAAATGTATCAATACATTCCCCAATGTATTAATACATTATTGACAAGATGAACAACATAAGGCGTACAAGGAATTTTCTATTGATACATTCAAGGATGTGTCAATGGATTTGAGTAAGGATAAACACCTATCGATACATAGTTCAAATGTATTGATAGATCTGAAGCAAAAGCACCCATGGGAAAAAGTATCGATACATTCCCCCATGTATTGATACATTTTTGGACAATGAGCATTCTGCCTCATTTCTATCAATACATTACTCAATGCATCCATAGATTTAAAAAAATTTTTGGGAATGTATCCATACATTCCCAAATGTATCGATACATCACTAGGGAGAAGCAAAAATAAAAAGGGTTTCAGGCTGTTCACCCCATTTTAAACAAAACCTAAATCCTTTTCTCTTTATGACTCCAAAAACCTTAACCTTCAAATGAATTTTTGAAGCCATTTGGAGTAGATTGGAGCTTGGAAAATGCCTCTAGAGGTAAGATTAAACATATTTACCGATTGACTTTCAATTTAATCGGTTAATAACCATGAAATCTAATTTTTCCAACTATGGTGAATCCCCCTTGATTTTGCTAGAATTTAGAAGGCATGGGTTTATCTCATTATTGAAGGATTTGAGCTTGAATGTTGGATTGTTAAGAATGTAGTCATTTTTAAAACAACTGGGTATTTTTCGAAAGCTAGGAATTTAATTAATATGTTATGTTTGATGTGTTCTAAAGGGAAAATTGAGCTATCGGACCAAGTTGGTGAGCAAGAGGATGATTGGAGGCTGAAGTTGAGCTTGGCGGTGGGATCAACTCGAATTTGTCACTGTGAGTGGTTTTAGTTTAAAATGCATGTGATGCATAAGGTATGCAAGATGCGCGCATTGGTACCACATTTTGTATAAGGCTTAGATGAACATGCCTAGGTTAAAGAACTGATTTTTGTATGAATGTGTGTGTGTGTGTGTGTGTGTGTACATGATTATATGTGCTGTGATGTGTGTGCTTTAGAGCAAGTTGCGTATTGGCCTATGTTGTGAGAGCCTAGACTAAAAAGTTTGGAGGATACAATGAGTGTCTAAAAGTAGATTACCCTCGACAAGTGACCCTTGATGGATTATAAGCCTTTGATGCCTTAGAGATTTAAGGGCACTTAGAATCATATCAAGCTTATAGATGATTGAAGCTCATTTGATATGAATTATGATTGGTGTGGACATGTGGAATGATGAAGGCATGATGGCCTTGTTTGTGGATACGTGTTCCGTCTGATGGATAAATTCCAAACATTGATTTGGTTTGAGGTTGAGTAGAGTCTTTTCCCTTGTGACCTTGTTTTATGCTTGTAGGGATGGTGATAAATAGAGACAATGGTATTTTATCCTATGATTCCCGCCTACAATGCTTTGATGACATCAATTTAAGAAAACTCCGGGTGATGCTGTCCGTTAGGAGATTACTTCGGATGATGATTTTGATTCTCTGTTCGTTGCTTCGGCACGCGTGTGATTTGTTTCTTTGCTAGCAGCTTTAAGCGTGATTTGACTCTGCTGATTGGTCACCATGTGTGATTAGATGATGTCTAGGGGAAGATTACTCTAAGATCTGATTTGAGTTGTGAATGATCTAACATGTCCTTGAAGAGGTAGAGATAGTTTTGATTTTATATGACACTCTAACAACTAGAGTGTGCCTATGGAGAATGATTTCAAATGGCTAAAGGATAAGCCTAGTGATATATACTACTTGTGGAGACAACTTAGGGATGATCGATATACCCCTAACTTTCCTTAGAGATGTTTATAGAACTTTGGGTTACACTGATAGTGTCATATTTATATATGTGTTTATGTGTGTATACACGTTTTGATTTTTTGAACCCCCCATTGAGTATTAGATGACTCACCCATTTTACCATACCAAATTCAAATAAATAGGCCATCGGACAGTGTGTGACAAGAGTTGTCCATTGACAGAGTGATTTTGGCATCCGATAGTTCCTTACATCATTTTGGTAATTCTGCTGAGTCTATCATAAGCTTCCGCTCCGTGTTTGGTTTGACTATGTATGTAGGCACGATGTGCCATTTAAAATTGTGTAAGGTTCGTAAGTATGAGCCCATTTATTGGCCGATGTTTGGCCTTATGGATATTATGTTTGGATTACTGTCAAGGGCAATATTAATGTATTTTGTTGGCTCTATTAGTTTTTAATGATAATAAAACTTTCCCATTTATTTGTGTCTAATTCCTTTACTTAAGTGTGCAGAAAATTAATACATGGAATTAATTTCTTAAATCTTCAAAGAGTATTTTTGAAAGAAAAATAGGGATAAAATCAACAAGATGTAATTGAATAACAAGGAGGAAGCTTGTCGGTTTAACAAGGAAGAACATTGGTTGACCAAATTTCAAATTGGAGAAATGGTGGGCTGAAGAGTTTGAAAAACAGAACTAACTTAGTCAACCAAGTCAGTCCACTAAGTGCTCTCTGCCAGAATCTACAAACCAAAAATAGAATCAACTTAGTCAACCAAGTTAGTCGACTAAGAGCTTTTTGTCTATAATTTGAATCAGATCACTACAAGACAGATTAACAGCTAGAACTCATCCCCAACTATTTCCAATAGATGTAAACTGCCAAACTGCCATCAGAGTTGCATCTCCAAGTATAAAAGGGTCTTCCAACAATAAGAAACAAGTTTTTTTTAAAAGCTTTGAATGAGATTTGAGTTATAGAAAGTAGAAAAACCAGAAAAGCTTCACTACACTTGTTTGCACTTTAACGCCTACCCTTTGCATTTGTGTTTAACACTCAATCCTGTACCAATAAGATCATCCAGTGATCATAGGTACTTTCTTTTACCACTTCTTCTTGTATACTTAGAGTGAGGGAGTCACTTTAAGGGGTTGTTCAAGCTTGGAAAAGCTTGAATGTTATAGGTAGTGGTTGAGCCTTGGAAAACCACTTTGGGTTTTAGTTTAGCTCGAGAAAAACTAGTGCAAAGGTTGTGGCTAAGCCTGCGAAAAGCCATTGTAAAAGCTTGGTGAAAGCTTGTGAATTTCACCGGATTCTTAGTGAATTGTTGGGAAAATCCTTGGTTGGATGATCAAGGTAGTAGATGTAGGTCTTGGACCGAACCATTCTAAATTGTTGTGCATCTTATACTCTACTTTTAATTTCTTGAGTTCTGGAAATTAGTTCCACACATTGTCAAGAGCCAAATTGTGCTATTCACCCCCCCTTTAGCACACATTAACGAGACCAACAATTGGTATAAAAGCTAGTTCCCTGTTTTTAAGGCTTAACATCCTTTGGGAGGATCCAAATGGCTCCACAAAAAACCATAGTTGCTGAGGGACAATCAACAAATAGACCACCTCTGTTTGATGGCTCTAATTATCCTTATTGGAGCATTAGAATGTCAATCTATATTAGGGTTATAGATTATGAAATGTGAGACGTCATAACTAATGGACCCTTTATGCCCTCAACCGTGAATGTAGTAACAAATGAGTTGATGCCCAAGTCAAGGTCCGAATGGACTGAGGTTGAAACTAAGAAAGTTCAAGTAAATTTTAAGGCCATCAACACATTACATTATGCCTTGACCCCCACTGAATTTAACAAAGTCTCAAGCTGTACAACAGCTAAATAAGTGTGGGAAAAACTTAAAATAATCCATGAAGGGACTTCTCAAGTAAAGGAGTCCAAAATTGCTTTCTTAACACATAGTTATGAAATGTTCAAAATGGAGCTTGGTGAAGACATCACCAACATGTTTGATAGGTTTACAAACATTACAAATAAATTAAGTCAGCTAGGCAAGCCTATCCCTGAACATGAATTAGTTAAGAGACTGCTTAGATGCCTACAAAAATCTTGGAAACCAAAAGTGACTGCCATTAGAGAGGCTAAAGATCTGAACATCATCACTCTCAATGAGGTATGTGGTTCTCTTCTCACTCATGAGCTGAAGCTTAAGGAAGAAGAAGAAGAAGATCAAAAGGAAGCAAAGGAAAAGAAAAAGAGTATTACACTTAAAGCCAGCATTCTTGAAAAAGAGCTGAAAGAGCTTTCCTGTGATGATGATGAAGATTTAGCTCTAGTTGCAAGAAAATTCAGAAAACTAATGAGCAAAAGAAATCGAAGGCTAACTAGAAGAGGTTTCAGGAAAGACCAAGGTGCTTCATGGAAAATAAGGAACAAAAATGACTCCAACAAAAAGGAGGAGATGATCTGCTACGAATGCAAGAAACTTGGTCACTTCAAGTCTGAGTGTCCATTGCTGAAAGATGAAACCCCTAAGAAAAACAAGAGATCTAAGAAAGCAATGGTGGCTGCTGCATGGTCAGAGAGTGACACATCAAGCTTTGAAACTGATGATGAAAAATCTGAGCAAAGAGCAAACATCTGTTTAATGGCACAAGAGGATGAAACAAAGGTACCCTCATCCCCCTGCATTAATTCTTATGATGATTTGCAGGATGAATATGAATGCCTTTATGATGAATTTGAAAAACTTTTTTCAAAATACAAGTCATTGAAGAAAAAGGCTGCATTACTTGAAAATGATTTGGAACAGATCAAAGAAGAGTTCACCTCTGTTTTTGAGCAAAGAAATATTTTGCAAGTAGAGTTAGAACACTCAAAAATAGACTTTGAGTTTTTAAAACAAGAGTTGAAAAACAAGTCTGAAGCTGTGCAAATAACTCTTGATGAAAGCACAACTCTTAAATGTTTGAAAAATGAATCTTCAAAAAGAGATGCATACCACAATAAATATTCAGCTAAAGCATTACCTAGATGTTACAATTGTGGTAAACATGGTCATTTGTCATATGACTGTTTTAAGAAAAGAAAAGTGCAAAAAGTTAAGAAAATTTAGGTTCCTAAGGGATTTTTTGGTGCAACTAACGCTCAAGGACCCATCAAAGTATGAGTATTTATAAAGAAAAATTGAAATTCGGTTTTATAGGTTGAGCTGGACTTAAAAGAGACATGTTCAAGAGCTCAACTAAGGAAAAAACAGCCTTGGTACTTGGATAGTGGCTGTTCACGGCACATGACAGGATATGAAGAGCTGTTTGCTCAGTTGGAAAAGAGAAATGGAGGAACTGTATTCTTTGGAGATGATTCAAAAGGCAGAATCCATGGTATAGGTACGGTTGGTAAGAGTTCCCAAACTCAAATTAGTCATGTGTTGCTAGTTAAAGGCTTAAAGCATAATCTACTAAGTATTAGTCAATTATGTGATAAAGTATTTAAAGTATGCTTTGATTCAACCAAGTGTGAAGTGATTGATATGAGTACAAATAATATCTCATTTATAGGGAAAAGGTTGAAGAACATGTATGTAATTTTTTTTGAAGACCTTGATGTGAATAGTGAAGTATGTTTTGTTGCAAATGCTGAGAATGATAGCTGGTTATGGCATAGAAGATTAAGACATGTAAGCATGCATACTATGTCTAAATTAATAAAGAAAAATCTTGTTGCTGGACTGCCGGAATTGAAATTTGAAAAAGATAGGATATGTGATGCTTGCCAACTAGGAAAACAAGTTAGAACATTCTTTAAGACTAAGAAAATAGTGTCAACATCGAGACCTCTTGAATTGTTGCACATTGATCTTTTTGGTCCAATAAGCACAACTAGCTTAGGAGGTAAATCTTATGGCTTTGTAATAGTTGATGACTATTCTAGATATACTTGGGTATACTTCCTTGCTCATAAGAATGATGCTCTACAAGCATTCTTAAGTTATTGTAAGAGAGTAGAAAATGAAAAAGGACTAGCCATAGTTAGCATAAAGAGTGACCATGGAAGAGAATTTGAGAATGATGGGTTTGAAAAATTTTGCAATGAAAAGGTGTTGGATCACAATTTTTCTGCACCTAGAACACCCCAGCAAAATGGAGCTGTAGAGAGGAAAACAGAACATTAAAAGAAATGGCTAGGACCATGTTATGTGAGAATAACCTACCTAAATATCTTTGGGCTGAGGTAGTAAATACGGCAGCTTAAATCCTTAAAAAAGTCTCAATAAGACCCTTGATTTCAAAGACTCCATATGAACTTTACAAAGGTAGGAAACCAAATATTTCTCACCTTAGGAGTTTTGGCTGTAAATGTTTTGTATTGAATAGTGGAAAACAGGCCCTAGGGAAGTTTGATGCAAAGAGTGATGAAGCAATATTTTTAAGATATGCATTAAACTCAAAGGCATATAGAGCTTTCAACAAAAGAACCCTTACCGTGGAAGAATCAGTCCATGTAGTTTTTGATGAGTTAAATGCATTACAAAAAGAAGTTCATGATGATGATGATGATATAAAAATCCTAGAAAAACAAAAGGAGGAAATGAGCTTAGAGAATAAAAAAAATAATGAAGAAAGCTTATCTAGAAGAGAAAATGAGACTCCATTTTTAGGAAATTTGCAAAAAGCAAAAAATTAGCATGATGATTTATCAAGAAGTTGGAGATTTGTAAGAGATCACCCACAAGACCAAATAATAGGTGACATTTCACAATGAGTTAGAACTAGGAAATCAACTAGAGAAACTTGTGAGTTTTCAACTTTTATATCTTAAATTGGACCTAAAAACTTTGAAGAAGCTGAAAAGGAGGAAAGTTGGATAATGGCCATGCAAGAAGAACTTGATCAATTCACTAGAAATCATGTATGGTCATTGGTACCTAGACCTTCAAATCATCCTATTATTGGTACTAAATGGGTATTTAAAAATAAAGTAGATGAGCAAGGAAATGTAGTTAGAAACAAAGCCAGGCTGGTAGCAAAAAGATACAACCAAGAAGAAGGAATAGATTATAATGAAACCTTTGCTCCCATAGCTAAAATTGAAGCCATAAGGTTGTTGCTAGCTTTTGCATACTTCATGAATTTTAAGTTGTACAAAATGGATGTAAAAAGTGCATTCTTAAATGGACTAATTCAAGAGGAAGTTTTTGTAGAACAACCACCTAGTTTTGAAGACTATGAAAAATCTAATCATGATTTTAAGCTTCACAAAGCATTGTATGGATTGAAACAAGCTTCTAGAGCTTGGTATAAGAGGCTTTCAAAATTTCTAGTTGAAAAAGGATATGATAGAGGCAATATTGATACTACATTGTTCATTAAGAGAATCTAAATGATTTAATTGTTGTGCAAATATATGTAGATGATATTGTATTTGGTGCAACTAATGAAACTTTATGCAAGAACTTTGCAAAGGAAATGCAGGGTGAATTTGAGATGAGTATGATGGGGGAGTTGAAGTACTTCCTTGGTCTTCAAATTAAGCAAATTGAGGAAGGAATCTTCATCAATCAAGAAAGATATACTCATGATATGCTCAAAAAATTTTATATGCTGAAGCTGAAATCAATTTCCACACCAATGAGTACATCTACCAAACTTGACAAAGATGAAAAAGGAAAAGATGTAGATCGAAAGCTTTATAGAGGTATGATCGGCTCACTTTTTTATTTAATGGTAAGTAGACTGGATATTCAGTTTTGTGTGTGCTTATGCGCTAGATTTCAGTCACAACCTAAGGAATCACACCTAACAACTATTAAGAGAATTTTTAGATACCTCATAGACACTCAAGAACTAGGAATATGGTACTCTAGAAACTCAACTCTTAACTTAGTTGGATATTCAGATGCTGACTTTGCTGGCAGCAGAACTGATAGGAAAAGCACTAGTGGAACTTGCCAATTTTTAGGAAGGATGCTTGTGTCTTGGTTCAGCAAGAAGCAAAACTCAGTAGCACTATCTACAGTAGAGGCTGAATATGTTTCATTAGGTAGTTGCTGTGCATAAATCCTTTGGATCAAGCAACAATTAAAAGACTATGGAATAATTGTGCATAAAGTACCAATATACTGTGATAACACAAGTGCAATCAATATATCAAAAAATCAAGTGCAACATTCTAGGACTAAGCACATTGAAATTTGACACCATGTAGTGAAAAATGACATTAAAATAGACTTTGTGAATACTCTACACCAATTAGCAGATATTTTTACCAAACCACTAAGTGAAGATAGATTTTGTGAGATTAGAAGAAATTTGAGGATGGTTAATGTGAAGGAATTATAAGAAAATCTTTGACTCTGACATTGAAAACAGAATGCATTTAGTCAACTAAGGAATTCTTAGTCAACTAAGAGTGGCCTGACATCCTTAAATAATGAGAGTTAGTGAGTTAAATGAAAAAGGAGTATATTGTGGTAAAAATTTGATGTACCGGGTGTAAAGAGGAATAGAGCACAGTTGCCAAAGGTAAATAATCAAAATTTTAGAGGGAGATTTGAAAATATAAAGAAATAAAAGTAGGGCGGTTCTTAAAGAAAGATGAGAAGTTTTTTGAGCAATAACTGCTGCCAACCTCTTCTTCCCTCTCCTCTGCAACCCGTTGCTCTAAAAATAAAAACCTAAATCTTCCTAGTTGCCTCTAAAATTGACTCAAACCTTCAAAAATTTATAGAACCAAAATGGCTAGAACATTTCAGAGTAAAGAAGTATCAAAGAAGAAGAAAGGAAAAAGGCCAATGGAGGAAGAAACTGGAACAGAAAGTCAAAAGAAGAAACAAAAAATTGTGCCTGCCTTAGTGAAGGAAATAGCAAAAAAACTAAGAGAAAACAAACAAAAAATGCACAAGAAGAAAGATACAGAACCCTCACTCCAAAAAGGTATCAGTTCCTTTTCTTTTTCAAAATTTAGAAATAAGTTGCATGAGTATAGATTCAAGAATATAGAAAATGCATCAATCTCCTATGGGAAGTTTATTGATTATAAGAGTTTTAAGGAAAAAGTAAAAATCCAGACCAGTCTATCTGAGTACTTTGATGAGCTTAAACTTAAAGGTTACAACACCTTTAAGAATAGGTCATATAGTCCAAGTCTGGTTAAAGAATTTTACTCTGGCATTGGTCTGAAAGAAAAAGCGTTAGTAGAATCTGATGACTATGTAGAAGATGGGCTGAATGTCTATTTGAATGGAAAAGAGTTTATTGTGACTGTTGGAGACTTAGGGAACCTGCTAAAATTAGGGGGTGAAGTAGGTGAATTTGAACTTCCAGAGAAATATGATCCGTCCTCATTGTGGGAGATCATCACTAGAAGAAAAGAAAAATACTCCTCTAAAAGTGATTCAAGTCTAATAATCAATCCACAGATTAGGATATTGCATTACTTCATTGCAGCAAATATTCAAGGAAAGAGTGGAAGTCTTAGCTACATCAGCCTGCAAGATCTTTGGCTGATGGAGCATGCTTTTAATGGAGTGTCTCAAATCTGGGGAGATTTATGATTGAGAAAATGAGAAGTGCCTGCAAACTTGATAAGGTAAATCTACCATATGGGAATGTGATTACATCCCTTGTGCAGAAGAAAAGAATATGGGCTAAAAGGTATGATATGGACCTGGTGTAAACTAGAGACAAAGCCATTTATTATGGCAGCTTAATTAAGATGGGGTATGTGCTCGATGGAGAGAAGTTTATCAAAACCTCCAAAATTGACCCAAGAAAAGATCACAATCTACTTGCTCAACTTGAAGAAGCTCATTCCAGATTTTCGAATGAGATGATTTTTAATTTGCCTATGAGGATTGATGGTAAGCTAACTGACCAAGGAGTGAAGCTACAGAAAATGGAAGATAAGATCACTGAGTTAGAAAAAAAGCTGAAGGAAAAGGAAAACATGGGGTCTGAACCTGTGGCTGCAGATAGTTCTACCACATCCAGCACTACACTTACACAACAAGGTGCTAACGGTTCAACAGAGCCAGTAAAAAAGTCTGCAAGTTTTGACACTCAAGCAGAAGGCTCTACCTACAAGTCTGCCAGTTCTGTTCTACAAATTGAGGACTCCTCACAAGGAGTTGAACAACCAGCCAAATCACCTTCCCCTAAACCTCAAAGCAAAAATACTCAGAACAAGGGACTGAAGTAGCTAGTGCAAAAACTGAGAAACAGCAGGCCTCTTCTCCAAATTCAGAGAAAGTTTCCATTATGGACATTTTTCGTCAAATGGTCAGAGAGGAACAAGCTGAAAAAGACATTGTCAAGATAGCAACTCAGAAGGATGGTGCAAATGTAAAAAAAAGGAAAGAAACCTGCTTCAACTCCCAAACTAAAGGCAAAAACAGGGAAACCAGAAGCTACCACAACACCACCAACTGAGGCAAAACAACCAACAAAAAGAAGGAAGACTATGGCAACCAAGATAACTTTTCTTAAAAGAAAAAAGTCTTCCAGATTGGTAGAGAAGTCCAAACCAGTTTCAGCCTCTTCTCCTCATAGTCCATTTCATGTTACAGACAGATCTTCTCCAGACTCCTTTTCTAGAAAGTCATTTCCTCTCTGAGAACCCTCTCTGTTTCCTCTTAACCCTTTTTATAGAACTGAAGCCTCTCCCTCTGTTTCATCCGATGAGTAGAATTCCCCTGCTTTGATGCTGACAAAAAGGGGGAGTAGTATGGTACCAAAGGAGCAGGAACCAGAAGATAATGTTTAAAAAATTAAAAAAATATTAGGGTAAAGGAACCAAGAAAGGAAAGGAAAGAAAGCAGAACCAAATAAGCATGAAACTAGAGAAATAGAAGATAAGAAGCATAACTAGTCCACGGGCATTTTTGAAATACTTTTTATTCAACTGTTTTTTATGCCTTGGTGGCACTTAAACACTTAGCTTTAATTTTGTTATTTATATGGATGTGTGTGAAATATGAATGCTGATATGTTTATGATATTTAACTATTGTAAACTAAAGTATGCTGATGTTCTAATATGTTGATTGTCATAAACAAAATCTGCTGCTAGTATGCTGATATGGATTTACATGCTGATAGATGATGTTTATATAATGTCTGATGAGAATAAGTTATGGATGAAGCATATAGCATATCAATTGAAATGTAGATGATGTAGATTGTGACTGTTGACAGCTGTTGGAACATAGATAAAAATCTGTCAAAACTTTGCAGTTGAAAATCTCTAGATACAAATCACTCTATATTGCTGCACATATATATTCTCTAAATATACAATATCATTTTCTATATGATGAGAATAAAATTGGTTGAAATAAAAATAAGCAAAATATGCACACACTAAGGGTGAGCTTATACTTAGGGGAAGGAATCCTCAATTCTTGCAAAAAACTAAAAAGAATTTAAAATGACACTATGCTGTTAATCAAGGAGTGTTTTGTCATTATCAAAAAGGGGGAGATTGTTGGCTCTATTAGTTTTTGATGATAATAAAATATTCCCATTTATTTGTGTCTAATTCCTTTACTTAAGTGTGCAGAAAATTAATACATGGAATTAATTTCTTATATCTTCAAATAGTATTTTTGAAAGAAAAATAGGGATAAAATCAACAAGATGTAACTAAATAACAAGGAGGAAGCTTGTTGGTTTAACAAGGAAGAACATTAGTTGACCAAATTTTAAATTGGAGAAATGGCGGGTTGAAGAGTTTGAGAAACAGAACCAACTTAGTCAACCAAGTCAGTCCACTAAGTGCTCTCTGCCAGAATCTACAAACCAGAAATAGAATCAAGTTAGTCAACCAAGCTAGTTGACTAAGAGCTTTTTGTCTACAATTTGAACCAGAACACTACAAGACAGATTAACTGCTAGAACTCATCCTCAACTGTTTCCAACGGATATAAACTGCCAAACTGCCATCAGAGTTGCACCTCCAAGTATAAAAAGGTCTTCCAATAATAAGAAACAAGTTTTTTTTAGAAGCTTTGAATGAGATTTGAGCTATAATAAGTAGAAAAACCAGAAAAGCTTCACTACACTTGTTTGCACTTTAGCGCCTACCCTTTGCATTTATGTTTAGCACTCAATCCTGTACCAATAAGATCATCCAATGATCATAGGTACTTTCTTTAACCACTTTTGTGAGACCTTGACCTTTATAGACTCGTAGCTAGAAATATACGCTATATCCCTAATTAGGGGTAATTTCAATATTTTCTCAATAAGCCCATAAAAGTAAGTTTTAAACAATATTATGGCTTAAGTAGGCCTAAAGCTTAAATGAATGATGAAAATATGAGTGAAATGACAAGGAAATAAAAATTTTGATGATTTTCATGTTATAGGGGTAAAATGGTAATTTTGTCACTCAAGGACAAAATGAAAATTTTTAAAAAAGGATTTTGATCACATTTGACTTATTGGAGTATGATTTGAGTTTGAGAGGTGAAAAATTTAAATTCTGACATTTTTTGGAGTCTTAGGGGTAAAACGGTAATTTTACGAGTTTACGAGGGCAAAGTTGGAATTTTGGAATTTTACACCACCTAGCACTTGTCATGCCCATGGATTTTAGCTATTAACATTTTACATTGTGGATAATTGAAACATTTTATGTGGTGGAGAGAGATTGCTTAATGGATAAGTATTACACATGGACCAATGGAAACATGCCATGTGTCAAGCTTGGATCATTCTAGAATTTCCTTGTAAAATCTATTTAAAACTCTCTTAGTCTCACCCATATGGC
>NC_030859.1:10082470-10120582 GCF_000208745.1 Theobroma cacao | reverse complement strand
ATATATATATATATATATATATATATATATATATATATATATATATATATATATATATACATATATGGTATATGGTTGTAAATGCAAATATGTGAGCATTTGATTTGTTGAAATTTGGAAGTTTATATGTGTTACATGTTGCTATTGTTATTTTAGTAGGATGGCTTGTTTTAAAGGAAAATGAGACTCTTTCCTTGATGTTCTGTCTCTCGTTGTAGCGAGAAACTCTCGAGTTTGAGGGCCTTCACCAGACCTGGTTCTCGCTGTAACGAGAATGAAGTTCGTTACAGCGAGAAACTTTCTGTCCATTTTGGCTAACTTATGGGTTTTGCTATATTTTCTGATTCTTTGGTACCATAGTTGAGTATGGATCTTTTAAATGATTACTCATGAAGGGTTTACATGAGGGGTTCTCCTAAGAGCTAGAACAAATTGCATTGTTTTGAGAAAATGAGTGCATCATGATTTCGATAAACATTCCTTATGGTATGCTTGTTCCCTTCTTGTTCACTCACTAAGTTTATGCTCACCGTTTTCAACTTCATGTTTTCAGATTAAGAGACAGTCGGTAACTAGGACGAGGTGTCCTCGTGGACTTGTATCAATCTTTTGGTAGGTGTCTCGGCATTCAGTAGTTGTACATTCGTCCGAGTCTCTCCCCTGGACATCGAGTCTCCTTTTGTTGTGTATAGACGAACCTAATGTGAATTATTAAGATACATGTGTAGACAGTGTATATACACTTGTTTGGTATGCCAGTATGAAGTGGCAATGCTTAATATTATTTTGATTCTAAGTTATGATATATGACTTAGCAATTTATGATGGAATGATGAACATGTCAGATTAATAGGCTTGCTTGGGCTTAGTGGACTACATCCATTGGGCCCATGCGCCGGTCATGGCTCTGAATTTGGGTCATGACAACTTCTTCTTGTATACTTAGAGTGAGGGAGTCACTCTAAGGGGTTGCTCAAGCTTGGGAAAGCTTGAATGTTATAGGTTGTGGTTAAGCCTTGGAAAACCACTTTGGGTTTTAGTTTAGCCCGGGAAAAACTAGTGTAAAGGTTATGGCTAAGCCTGCGAAAAGCCATTGTAAAAGCTTGGTGAAAGCTTGTGAATTTCACCAGATTCTTAGTGAATTATTGGGAAAATCCTTGGTTGGATAATCAAGGTAGTGGATGTAGGTCTTGGACCGAACTACTCTAAATTGTTGTGCATTTTATACTCTGCTTTTAATTTCTTGAGTTTTGGAAATTAGTGCCACACATTGTCAAGAGCCAAATTGTGCTATTCACCTCCCCTCTAGCACACATTAATGGGACCAACATATTTGACTTCAAATATTTTATGAATATGATAATTGGGACCCTTGGTTATACCTATGTGATTTGGAATACTAAGGCTTGCTTGGGTCTCATGAGCTTTGCCTGCTAAGCGCGTGAGTCGATCATGGACCCTGATCTCGAGTGGTGACAAAGTTAGTATTAGAGCACCTAGGTTTAATGTATCCTAGGTCATCTTATGTCTATCAACGGAGTGTCGAGATTAGTGTAGAGTCTTGTTCATGGTTTGTGACTGTAGCATAGATTATGAACGAGAGGCTACATGAACTCCCAACTTTTTAGCAAGCTAACCCTTTGAACCATGAATTTTGGAATTTTGAATTTTGAACATGATATTACTTCATCTTTGTACAAGATGCCACCAAGACGAGAGTTGCCTCCATGGCCATAAGAGAGCAAGATGCTTGGACAAACTTATTGTGAGACCATGAGTGTCCTCTTTTCGAAGCCGTGGGAGAAATAGAGGGACTAGAGGCGCTCAAAATATGGATCTTAGTGAGACATATCTTGGGGATAATTATGAGGGAGTTGAGGATGACCACCTTACAGAAGGAAGTGTCACCCTAGAGGATTTGGTAGTGGGGCTATAGAGTTTAGCTCATGAATTTATTGAATTTCACAGTAGAAGAAAGGCACAATTCGAGGAATGGGTTGATTTTTGTTCACAAGATCCAGACTATATGCCTCAGTGTGAACAACAGAGTGGGGCTATTGAGGTTACCTTGGTAGATTTTATGAAGTTAAAGCCCTCGTCTTTTATTGGTTCTGATGCGGAGGAAGATCCACAAATAGTTTTGGGGGATATGGTTTGTTCAACTTTGGGATGCTCTACACATCGATTAGTGTAATTGGTGGAATTTAGATTGAAGGATCTGGCTAGATTATGGTTTACCTTGTTGGGATGAGCCTTGCTGGCAATTGAGTTTGGTCAAGGCTTGGTTCCAATCATGCAATGATATCATTCATATTAAATGATTAGAGGTTTTTCTTCATCAACAAGACTTTAATTATAATGAGTTATAAGTCTAATTAGATAAAGTCCATGAGATTAATATGCCTTACAAGAGAACAGTATTGGGTTGTAGTTATGAGATCCCTATGCATCAAAGCATAATCTCAAAATATTCTTGGTCAATGTATCATTGAGACTAGGCATCAATGATGCTTAGAGACAGGTGCATTCTATCTTCGTTACTTTAAAAGTAAGCAATCGATCTCATATATTGAAGTATAGAAATATTTAGAACTAGAATGTAGGTGCTTGCATAGGAGAGCAAGTGCACTAAATATGACCCTCCATGAGAAGTGCATTTGGTAATACACTTTAGTGTATATGCAACATTTCTCATGTGTTAGCCATGTAAATACTCCTTAGACTTGAGACATCAGGTTATCTTAAATGTGGAGTGCTATGTTTTAATTTCATCCTTATGGGTACCTAACCAAGGATGCCTAAACAGGATGCTTTTGGGTATAATATGAGGCATGTGAAGGCTAATGTGTGGTTAAGATAGGAATCATCACCTCGAGTGTTTTAGAAGACATATTATCATTCTTGGTTAACATTAGCTTATTGAAGTCCTTGGCCTTGGTGATTTGGAGATTATGAAAAGGTTTCATAAGTCTCTATAAAACTAATGCTATAACTATAGGAATGAATGTGGAGGTCAATAAGAGTAGACACTGAAAGGTCAATAATATTGGGATAAGCCCTACAACCAATTAGGATTGGTTAAAGCTTGATTCCAATCATGCAAGAACATCATTCATGTTGAATGATTAAAGGTTTTCCTTCATCAATAAGACATCAATTATAACAAGTTATAAGTCTAATTAGATGAAGTCCATGAGATTAATATGCCTTGCAAGGAAACTGTAATAGGTTACAGTTATGAGATCCTCATGCATCAAAGTGTAATCTCAAAATGTTCCTAATCAATGTATCATTGAGACTAAACATCAATGATACTTAGACACTGGTACATTATATGTTCCTTACTTGAAAAGTAAGCAACCGATCTCATAGGTTGAAGTATAGAGATACTTGGAACTAGAATGTAGGTGCTTGCCTAGGAGAGCAAATTCACCAAATTCACTGAACATGACCTCCCATGAGAAATACATTTGGTATTTCACTCAAATGTCTATGCAATACTTCTCATGTGTCAGTTGTGTAAATACTCCTTAGACTTGAGACAACAGGTTGTCTTATGTGTGGAGTGCTATGCTTTGATTTCATCCCTACGGGTGCCTAACCAAGGATACCCAAATAGGATGCTTTTGGGTATAGCATGAAGCATGTGAAGGCAAATGAGTGGTTAAGATAGGAATCATCACCCCAAGTGACGCAGGGGACATATCCTAACTGTTTTTGGTTGATATCAGCTTATTGAAGTCCTTGGTCGAGGCAACTTAAAGATTATGAAAGGAGTTTCATAAGTCTTTATAAAGCTGATGATTAAACTTTAAGAATGAATATGGAGATTAATAAGAGTAGACACTGCACCATGCTCTTATCATCTCCAAGATATATGATGAGAAAATGAATTACACTAAAAGGCTGATCACTGAAAGGTTGAGTCAAACCATCTTGACTCTTCTAACATTTGGATGGCCATGATGGATTACTAGATCCCAATCTTGGTCTATGAACTTTAGGTAGTTAACTTGATTAATGATAAATTTACAGTAGTTTAAATTTATCTAATTCTAAGTTTAACTTAAAAATTATATGTTGAGTTCATTGCCAACATGTTAGAAGCCTAATGGGTCACACCCCTAAAATGAATGTTGAAAATAAAATAGGAGAGGTGAATAAGTTGGACTTAATCAAATGAGAAGTTATGAGCTTCTCAAGCACTTGATTAAAATTGTTTAATTAAATTGTGCCTAATTAATTAAATTGTTTAATTAAATCATTGGGCATAATTAATTAAATTATTTAATTAAGTCAGTGGGTCTAATTAATTAAATTAAACAATTAAGTTATTGAGCCTAATTGATTAAATTTGTTTAATTAAGTCATTGGGCCTAGTTGATTATAATTGTTTAATTAAATTGTTGGGCTTAATTAATTAAATTATTTAATTAAGTTATTGGGCCTAATTGATTAAATTAAATAATTAAGTTAATTGGGCTTATAAAGGACTTAATTAAATTGTTTATTCAAAATTATTGGATTAATTAGCAATTACAAAATAGTTTTGTAATTAGGGTTTAAAATTAATCCAAGATATAAATACTTTACTGTAGCCTTTAAACAAAAAGAGTGGAAATGGCTGAAAAAAAAAAAGAGTGAACGACACATTAGAAATTCTTTTGTCTTGCCGTTCATTGTGTGAAGAAAAATAGTTTTTCATTCACTTCATTTTTTTTGTGTGTTCAGCTCCACAATTTTGTGTGGATTAAGTTTATGAAACTCATCTTTGCTAGCACATTTTCAAGGCATAGCACTCCCAATCCTTAAAGAAGGATTTTCTCATTCATTGGTGTGGATCACCATTAGAGGCTGCACAAGGATTCCTTGGACAGCTTTGGTTTGCAACAACCGAGTTGAGGTGGTTGAGCTTTTTGAAGGCTGATTTGGTGGTTTAACAAAGGATTTATCAACCTTTGTTATTTAGGTAAAGTGATATGATCATATACTTTTATTTTAATTTAATTCTGTACTCGATTTGGCATGAAAGAGATCCTAGGAAAGTGAGGTGTAAATTTAATTTTTAAATTTATGTTCGCTGCGTTTTATATATATATGATGCATGATTAACTCTCACCCAACAAATAATTGCACCAAGCTTTTATCATCTCCAGGATATATGATGAGGGAATGAATTACATTGATAGTCTGTATATTGAAGGGTTGTCAAAGAACCCTTTGACTCTTTTAACAATTAAGTGGCCATGATATATTGCTAGATGCCAATCTTCGTATATGGAATTGATTATAAATTAATTGATTGAAATTTATATTAATCAATTCCATTGCCAACACGTTAGGAACCTAATGGGTCATATACAATGATTGCATTTGAATTAAATTAGGAGAGTGACGATTTAAGTTAGACTTAAATCACATGCTAGGTAATTAAATTCTATAAACTTAATTAAAGAGAGTTCAATTAAGTTTTGTGCATAATATATAAGTAGGTATAATTATAATACTGAAATTGCAATACTATAAAGGAAATTATTTCAATTTAATTTTCATTAGACTTAATTAAAGTAGTTTAATTAAGTCATAGGCCTATATTGTAATGAGTTATAATTTGGAGGGCCTTAGGTTAAAATTAAAGTTAGTTTTAACCTAGCTATATAAATCACATTCAACTATTTTTCCACATATAAAGAAAAAGAGTTGTCAGAAAAGAAAAAATGGTCTTACCTTTGTGTGATGTCACTTACTTTATGAAGGAAAAAAATTGTGATACTCTATATCTCACATCTAATGTGCATGTGATTGTTAAAACTTATATAACAATCCAAGTTCATCACTACTAGAAACTTGGGCTTGAGCTTTTGAGGGGCATATGGTTTAAGCCTGAAAAGTTGTTGGGCTAGTGCTTGGACTTGTGTCATTACAAAAATTGTTTTTGAAGCAATTTTTCAAGTGTGTAATTTGACCATCCTTATGTGAAGTGGGAAGGAACAAATGTAATCCTCTGTTGTTAGCACAAAAGCATAGTTAAAATCTCTCTTTTGCTAAAAAGTTCAAGTGAAATTGTGTACACTACTATTGGAGGCCAAGAGCTTGATTGGCTAGGGTTCTTGTTTCTTGTGGTGTTTGCAGGTTGCATTGAGGATATTGTTTTTCTGATCAGAAGAACGTTGGTAAAGTTAGCTTCTAATTTTTATGATTTTATATGTCATTCTATGTGTTAAAATATCACCATGGCGATCTATGGGTGGAGGTATGTTTTGTTTTTAAAGTTTTTAATTTTATTTCCATTACGTAATTTCGAGCATGTCGTCCATAGCTAGACCCAACAATGGTATCAGAGCCATCCATGGCTTGATTTTAATATATTAAGATGTCTAACAATTGTTGATGTCTTGTTTGAAAGGGTTATGAGGTGTACGGGTTTTGTAAGAAATAAAGAAGTAAGTTTTTAAATTTTACAATATGTTCTAGTTATTTTGATTTCTGGGTAGATTCTATTGTGAATTTTTAAATATTACTTCTCACCATACTATTCTCATTTTAATGTCAAATTTATGAAGATTAGTTAGTGCATAAGATGCACAAATTAATTTTGCAGTTGAAGTGGTAATCTGATGACATTGGTGTGTGTTATTTATGGGAGAATCCGATTCAGCCTAGCTTTTGTAAAGGTCTAGTTTTTAGCTTTTAAATAAGGTTTAAGTGCCTTATAAAATGTTGGAAAATTAAGGGATCAATACACATTGGAAATGTTCGAAGATAGGTGAGTATGTATGGCTGATGGTGGAGGCAAAGCTACAAAAATGTGGCTGAAGCAGCTGCTGTTTGTAGTAGTGACAGTCACGATTTTGTCCAGCTTGGCAACCAAGAAAGGCTTAAATTTGTGCAATTAGTTGCACCAATTAGGTGAGGATTTTTTTATGGAAGGTTCCATAAAGTATCAAAATTGTTGCCAAGAATTTGAAGGATTTAAATCCTTAGAATTAAGCCTTCATAAAATTGAGTTGGTGGAGTCAAAACCGTAGCTGCTTCTGCTATAGCAAACCATGGTTTTCAAATTTTTTGATAGCCAAAAACATTTCCTAAAATCATGAAAAATTACTATGGAATTTTCCATAAGTTGTTTATAAAAAAATTAATTGGGAATTAAATTCCTAATTTTATGCCACCAAATAGTTTCAAAAGGAAGACAAAACAGAAACTGCCTCTACAGATACAAGTCATAGTTTTTAATTTTTTTGACAGCCAAAAACGCCTCCTAAAATCCTAAAAATTTATTTTGGACTAATTCCATGAGTTATCTATCAGGATAAATTTCATTAGGAATTAAATTCCTAAGTTTAAGTCAAAGAATTTCTAAAGATCTCAAAACCAGATTTTGCCACTTGTAGATAATGGTGACGGTTTTGAATTTTTGGAATGGCCTAATCACCTCTTAAAATCCTGAAAAAATAGTATAGAATAGTTCCATGAGTTTTCTATCAAGATAAATTTTATTGGAATTAAATTCCTAAAAATACACTACCATAATATCACGTAATTAGGACATATCTTCTGCTGTCTGCAACATGACGCTGTCTTGGTTAAGACATAGGATTTGTCCAAATTTTACGCCAATAAATGATCAATTAAATTAGTTAATTGGCTGAGGATAAGTTATGGAATTAGTTCCATAATTATGCTGATTTTTGGAAAATTTAATTTAAGGAATCCTAAAATTAAGGATGTCAAAGATGATGCATTAACATCCATAAGTAAAGAAATGTGATTTCTAAAATTGTGGAAGTTAAAATAGCTTCATTAGCTAATTAAATATTTATGGAATATGGTCCATAAAGATTGATAATTGAGTTAATAAATTATGGAATGTGATTCCTTAATTTAAGGGTGTCAAAATTTAAATAATTTATGACAACATTAATCTAGAAATTAGATTCTTAGTAGTAGTGGGAGTCTAAATATTTATGGACAAATTTGGTTCTAAATTGACTTCTTAGAAGAAGATAATTTTAATTTGACATTAAATTTAAAGATTAAATTGTCTAAGATATTTCCTAATAAGATTAGGTAATAATAGACATTCAATCTTTAATTAAATGAGATTTACAATTGTTGCCTAAAATGTTTAGGAACACAAATTAAAATTGTTTTAATTTGTAATTTATAATAAAATTTTAATTCTAATCCTAATGAAATTAGCAGTTAAAGAAGTACTAATTTTGATTAGTAAAGTTCTCTAATGTTAGAATTAAAAAAATAAAAAAAAATTTTAATCTCAAATACCTTATATGATTAGCAATTTGAATAAGACATGTTTTAAATTTTTGTATATTCATATTGATGAATGTATGTAGATATTTATTGACTTAGACTCAATATGATTGTACTGTAATTGAAGTCTATACTTATCTCATGTAGTTTGCATGTGATAGATTTATTTTATGCGATTTAGTAAATGCTATGCATGCAAAATGAGACCTTAATAAATTTGTAAAACAAAATCTCTCATGAAAATATTGAGTCACATGCTATGCATGACTATGTTACCTTCCACCATATAGCAAGATAACTTGGCTACTTTTTTAATTGAAGGCTTGTTGAGCACACTCAAGGTCACACTTTTACACGAGTATGTTTGAGCTATTGGTGGGTCTTACTTAACTAGTTTCATAAAATTCGGATACTTGGAAACTTGATTATTATGGAAACTAGAGGCAATGGCTAGGTGAAACATATATGATATGTGTATGCAAGTGCTGTCACCTAGTTGATCTAGGAGTCACACAAGAGATGTGTTCGATAAACCAAGTTATCTACCCAATTAGGCATATCATGGCTTGTTGAGCACACTTAAGGTCATGGTAAGTTGAACGGGGTCCTAGCCCATTAAAAGGTTCCTAGAAGCGACTTTTCAAAATGACTTTGAGGGTTGTCATTTTGCATATAAAATAGTGGGAGACCTATTTAAAATTTTAAAGCCTTGTTTTAAATAGTTTATACATGATTATATTTATTGCTTTTATCTTATCTATTCAAACATAATATATATACATGGCTAACAATTTGTCACTTTGGAGCATCTTGAATACAAAATAAACTCACTAGCCCAAATTTCCTGGATTGGTTTCAAAACCTCAAGATCGTCTTGAAACAGGAGAAGAAACCATATGTCCCTAACACACCCATTCCACTAATCCTTGTTGATGATGCTAATGCTTAGGATAGGAGGTATATCAACGTCATTAGGTGACAATGATTAGGTAGCATGCGTGATGTTAAGTAGGATGACCCTTGAGCTCCAAAAGTAGCATGAGCACAAGGATGTCCAATCCATGATTCTTCACCTTAGAGAATTATTCGATAAGGAGGGGTGCACTGAGAGATATGAGATCTTTAAGGAATTGTTCTAGTGAAAAATGGCAGAAGGGAGTTCTATCAGACCCCACATACTGAAGATGATTGGACTCACTGAAAGGCTTGGACAATTAAGATTGGCAATGGATCATGCACTAAGTATTGACTTAGTTTTACAGTATCTTTCTAACAGCTTCTGTTAGATGGTGTTGAATTTCCATGTGAACCATTTGGAAGCTATTCTTCTTGAACTTCTAAACATGATGGACACGGTAAAGAAGTCCATCAAAAAGGAAAAGGGTACTTTACTTCTTGTTTCTTCTTCAAAAGGTTCCAACGAAGCAAAAGAAGAAGAAAACCCAAAAGGGGAAGATGGTAACATCCTAAAATTAAAAGGCATTGAAGCTTATGGGAGGTGTCAAAAAGGAAAAAGAGAAGAACATTTGCCATCACTATGGCAAACTTGGGCATTGGACGAGGAATTGTAAGGAGTACTTAGCTACTATAAGGAAGAAGAAGAAGTTTATTGAAGTTGTTAAATTATAAAGGTATATGAGACCTTATGTCAAGCCCAGCTCTATTATATACTTGTCATGTCATTCATGTGCTTGATAACATGTCTGCAAACTTGAATGCCCCAAAAAATTTTTAAAATGTCAGTATCGTACCTAATGGTACAATTAAGTCGATTAAGCCTCGAACTAGTTCAAATAGAAATTTTAGGATGTATTTGAGAGTTATCAAACCTTAGAATGTTTTAAAATGGTGATTCGGAGTTCGAGAATTTATTTGGAGTTCAATTGGGAATTTTTATAATGTAGGGGCAAAATGATCATTTTGCGACTCGGGGGCAAAATTGAAATGTTGGACAAAATTTTTGATCAAGTTTGACTATTTGGAGCATAATTTGAAATTGTGGAGTGAAAAATTTCAATTCCGACATTTTTCGAGTATAAAGGCAAAACGGTCATTTCACGTGTCCATGAGGACGAAATTGAAATTTTACACCACCATGACACTTGTCAAGCCCATGAATTTCACCTATTATCACTTTATACTTTGGATAATTGTGGAATAATTATGTGGTGGTGAGAGATTTCTTAATGGTTAAGTTATTAACCATGGACCAATCACATGGTGACACATGTCAAGTTTTAATATTTTTATAATTTCCTTTATAAGCTCAACTTAAACTCTCCCATTTCATTCTTCATGGCTGGCCAAAGCAAAGAACAAAGAGAAAAGAATAGGAAAAAACCCTAGGAAGGAAAAATTTAAGAGAAATTGTTGGATTTCAAGGAATCAAGCAAGTAAAGGTAAGATTTTTTAAATTTTAGCTTGTGATCTACCTTTCCCATGCATTCTTTTTCATTTTTCATGGCTGAAATTCAAGTTTTCAAGAGGGAACCTTTGCTGGCCAAATCTAGAGAGGGAAGTTTTGGTGATGAATTTTGCTAGATTTTATGATATCTCAGTGTTTTTAGTTGTTTGATGATGTTTGGCATGAAAAACAAGCAAGAAAATCACATACTCTTCAACAATCCTCTTTGGCCAAATTTACTAAAGGACATATTGATGATGAATCTTGTTATATCTCATGTTATTTAACTCGTATTTGATGAATTGTGGTGCCAGATATTAAAAACGGTTATGGAAACGTATGGTTCCTTTAGTAAACGATTTGAACAATAATGAGAAAATCATAGTAAATGGACTTAGATTTGATTCCTAATGATATAGATGGATTTATTAGACTGTGTTGACACTGATTAGCAAGTTAGTCCGAAATCGGAATGAATTTCGATTACAATGAATTAAGTTACAATCAAGCTTATTGAGATACTTTGGGTGTAATTGGAGTATTGGAAGTGTAATGAATATATTTGGAGTTGAATTGGATGTTTTGGTTAAATCAATGGTGTATAGTTCGAATTAGGTCGAATACAAATTCATTCTGATTACAATTGAACCTACGTAGAACACCATCTTTAAGTGATTATTTGGACACTTCTCATTCCATTTCATGCATTTATGTAGAGCCTGAAATAGTTTTATAACAGTTTGGCACAAATGTGTTAAATTACTTGTTGTGTACTAGGTATAGGTGGTGAGCCCCTTGGTAAGAGTAAGGATATCGTACCCGAGGACCAAGAATAGGAGTACTCCATACTCGCGTTAAGGTGAGTAATCAGATGATCATCTTAACTATCTAAAATAGTTTATACTCGTTTTTATGATTCTAAAGAATGATGAGTTTTAAATGGTAAATTATTATGTTTCAAAAGTGAAAAGTGTTTGTGTGGAATATATGAATTGTTTTGTTTGGCCTTGATAGGCTAGGTAATATCATATTAGCCATGTCATATTGTCGAAATTTTTATTGATTTGGTGGGATAATTGATTAGCTTACTGTAGTGGGCGATTTCCATGGACCAGCCTATGAGAGGGGCACGGTAAATCCCGTTATATTTTACCTTGGTACGAGAGGCGCGGAGGGTATCTCCTAAGGTAACGTTAGAGTTCACTTCACACCAAACCACCACGTGATGGTGAAACTCAGCCAATGCCAAGGAATGGCTGTGCTTTTAAATGTAAAAATAATGAGTTTTATACTAATATGTTATGTTAACAACCTTGGCGGACTCGGTTGGATGCCCCGACGTAAGGTGTCACTAAGTGCAAATCTTGGCAAGAGCCAAGTTTTTACGAGAATCATAAGCCAAATTGATTTATATGAAATGAAATGAGATTTGATGCTATGAATCCTATTATGATGAGATATTTTAAATTGTCTCCACTTACTCGGCTTTAGATGTTCTAGATGGACTTTGCTTACTCACTGGGTTTATAAAAACTCACCACCCTCCTTTCACACATTTCAGGCTCAAGGAAATCTTTAGACCGTCGATTTTGTCGAGGGTTTGCTGTTGGATTCGCACCCTTAGAAATCGCAGGTTTACAATTGTGTTTATTTTGGTTATTTTGGGACCCACATGTCATTGTAGAATATTTTGTATACTTGGCTACGTCTGCCACTGTATATATGAATTTATTTTACTTTTAAGCTACAAAAATTATTTACACAGAGTTCTATAAATATTGTTTTATACGAAAATAAAATATTTTATAAAATATTTTTATTTAATTTGAATAGCTATAACTTCATTTTAAATTGATGAATTAGACAATGAAACTTATTTTTAGACATGAAAGGAATGTTTATTACTTGTATATCATATTTTTACCAGGTTTCAAATTTTTTGGGTAAAATGACCAAAATACCCTTGTGTAGTAGAAATTACTTTTTGATTGTTTTTGATTTGAAATTAGTCTATATTCTTTTAAAACATGATATTTAATAACTGTTGCTCACAAAGGAGAAGTAAAACTGATGCGAAAGCCTTGCGAGATTTTGGTTGGCATTTTGGGTAAGGAATGTCAATCGAGATATCGCGGTGGTTGTTACGGGCTCAAGGGGAGTGCCGGGTCGTGACACCTTATGTTGGTTCTAATATGTATGACATATTGTAGAGACCAAGGACAAGGATGAGTAGGATCTTAGCTGAGGAAGTAACCACATTGATGCATTACTTGAAGCATTGGATGCTACATATGGTTGGTTATGCTCCTATTTAAACTTATGATTAGATTTGTTGGATAATTTGGTTAGTTTTGACATTTATTGCCATATGGATGACTTGTGAAACATTTATATTTAGCATTTGGATGTTAAAGTCTTAACATTTCATGTTTGGATAATCATTTCTTACTTTATTATTGTCCACATTTCATATTTCTCCTTGCAATGGTATTTGATCAATTATAAATTACGATTTATGTCAAATTAGTTTGATTAAAATAAAATTAATCAATTAAGATTAATCAACTAATCAAGTGACCTTACTTAAGATAAGATCTTAGTAAAAGATCATTTAAGTTTGTGATTAATTGATCAAAGGAATGATTGTCGATTCATGTAAAGATGGAACTTTCTTATGAATAGAAATAGAGATTTTTATTGAAAAGAAGAAAGCAAAGTCATATTGTGATATGATTTGGTCCATACCTCTCTACTACATTAAGCTCATAATGGTATCCTAAAACCAAAAGAATTCCAAGCATGCATTGGCATGTATGCATGTAACTTCGTGGAATATTCAAAAGAGTTTGAATATTACTCTCACAAAGAATCTTGGATTTAGTGGGAGCATGATGACATTAAGAAAATAGTTTCTTAATATTATTATGTTACATTGGAATTCAATACTAGAGATTTTGCATTAAGTTGCATAATCAATATAATTTGTCTAAGAACTCTATGGATTTAGTAAGATACATTGAGATGTATTATTCATATTAAATGAATCTACTAAATATGATTTAATGGAATTTCACATTTTATTCTATTTAATGAGATCCAAAGAGTTGGATGTAATAGAATACGTTAGTGTACTTGTCTTATACACATAAGGAGGTTAGTGGGTGTGAATATTGTTCTTTATTGATACAATTACATAAGATGTAATATGTGTATAAAGAAAAAGTGAAGTTTTAATAAGTAGTGGATGCCACAATACTAAGTGACAAAATGCATGTGATGCATGAAGCATAGTCAAGTTAAAATAGTTACAAAGTTGGAAAAGGACTATGAACATGTATATAAATAAGGTCATGTGTCACGACCCGGAACCTCCCTCGGGCCCATGACAATCGCCGCGATGTCCCGATTGATACTCATTACCTGGAATACCAATCGGAACCCCGCAAGGCTTAAATATAAGTTTTAAACAATTTTCAGTCGTTTCCGACTCAAGTAAATCAAAAGAAAAAACTATAGCATTTTTATATAAAATAATATTTATAGAAACACGTGTAAGTAATCTTTTGTAACTTAGAAGTAAAATAAATTCATACATACAATAATTTACAAAGTTAATGTACAATAATAATTACAATGACAAGTGGCCCGTAAATACACCAAGTGTTGGTGATAGTAACCTACTGTCTGTGAGATAGAGGGGTCAACTAGAATCCTCGACAAAATCGGTATCTACAAGCTACCACAGGCCTGAAATATTTGGAAAGGAGGTGGGTGAGATTTTGCAATCCCAATGAGTAAACAGACATTATCATAAATATCTAAAGGCGAGTAACATGGAGGCAAGTTTAAACAACAAATTACAAACCATTTCATAAGGTTTTCAATTTATTTCTTAAACCATAAAATATTTGTAATTTACCAAAACGGTTGTTAAGGCTTATAACTTTTATTAAAAATAGGGCTCAAGCCAAAACTAGTCCTCGGGGATACCTTGGCCGAGGCATCTAACTGAGTCCGCCAAGGTTGTTAAGATATTTACATGTTAAACACATGTTAGTTTTGAAATCAAGTCGTTCCTTGGTGTTGGCCGAGTTACACATTCATGTGAGAGTTCGATGTGAAGTGAGCTTTAACACTACCCTGGGAGTTACCCTCCTCACCTCTACAACCGGAGTAACTATATAATTGGGTTTACCGTGCCCCTCTAATAGGCAGTCCACGAAAACCCGTCACTGCAGTGACTAAACCCACCAACTTTAATAAAATTTCGACAGTATAACGTGGCTTTTATTTATTTACCCAGCCTGCATAGTAAAAGACAGCTTACATAAATTCCCAATGTAATTATCAAATATAGCCACATATATACTCATATATCATAAGCCATTCATAGGAAAATATATTTTTCAAAATAATTGGCAGCCTCAAATTACTCAATTTCATAATCAACATAATATATTTTTATTTGTCACATTTATTTCTAAAACATCAAAAATCCCATTTTAATCTCATTTTCATTTCATAAAATCCATAAAGATCATTTAAAAATAAACTCTAGATAATTTACAATAATAATAGGTTTACTCACCGTTTGGACAAAATAATTGCTTTTTAGGTGCCCCGATCACTGTTCGTCGAGTACGACTTCCTTGCCTTTACTGGAAGGCTCTCCTCCTCAACACATTACAAAATTTACCCAATTCACCACATTGATGCTAAATCACTATATAATTGACTTAAATCCTATACTAATGCATGGTATGAAATGCAATAGCCTAAAACGGCTTAAAGGCGGTATTAACCTATTTTTGGCACTTTACCCGATAAATTGCTAACGCGCTCCATTTTAGCTCTAAATTGTCCCATTTTCTCTCCAACATTTCTAACCATTAAATATCAGCCAATAACCTTCTAAAATCATCAAAATCAGCTCACTTTCCTCCTTGGAAAATTCAGTAAAAAATGAGACATTAACTTGATAAATTTTCCACTTTGTTTTTCTATCACATTTAACCATTTTTCATCTTTTTCTCTTCATTTCTCTTAGAATAAAAATCAGTTCTTCATCATTTTACATCATTGAATATTTAGCCAAGGGTGGGTATTGTGAAAATTTCATGCTTTCTTACCCAATTTGATTTCTATACACATTTAACTAACTAAAACTATCAATTTAACTAAGAATCAAAACCTAAATAATTCAAATTCCTCCCCCTTGAAATTTGGCCAGCCCTTGGTATCACTTTTTGATCTCTCTCCTCAAGCATGCTAAATGGAAACAAAGGCATAAGAAAGGTAGAAATCAAGCTAAAGTCAAAAAATCTTACCGTTAGATGCGTAAACGGTCGAAAAACGCGATTTCCCCTTTGAATTTTCTAGTTTTCCTTTGGTTTTTCTCTTTTCTTCCTTTCCTCTCTATTTTCTCTCTTGTTCTCTCCTTCTGGCCAGCCATCACTTAATATGGGGTTTAAATGGGCTGACTTTTCATTAAAATAATATTAAATCATTAAAAAGTGCTATATGTCACTTTCCCATTGGCCCGTTTCTTAAAATTTCATCCTTTAAACTTCACTTTTTCACCACTTAACATACCATAGTTATTCATACCAAAAATAAGCAAATCCTATGATTTTGACAAGTTTTGGATGGTGAAAATTATGGTTTTTACCTCAGGTGACAAAATTACCGTTTTGCCCCTGTGTTTCAAAAATTGCCACAATTGAAAATTTTCACTTCCTATTATTAAATTATACTCCAAATAGTTAATCTTGGTCAAAATTTTCACTCCATGATCAAATTATTATCTTAGGTGGCAAAATGACGATTTTGTCCCTAAACATCAAAATTTTTAATTTTTTTTCCAAATGAACCCTCGAACTCCGAACAATCATTTTTAGTCATTCCTAGACTGTAAAATATTAAATTTAATCCTATGATTCCTATTTGAACTAGTTCAAGGTTAAATCAACTCAAGTGTATCGTTAAGTACAATACCGAGTTTCGTCTATTCTTAGGACTTTCCTAGCATAATAACATGCTACTCAGTGCATGTATGTCATGACATGTGTTTATAGAGTCGGGTTTTACATCATATACATCTTATTAAAGGCTCGAGTGGGAAGATATTTAGATCTTTAGATCATGGAACTAGTAAAGGGTTATAGCCATTGTTAATATAACAATGGAGCCACATCCAAAACTCGGGTCCCATTGGGTCTAAATATAGTAATATGACGAGATGTTGTGACAACACAAAGACAAGATCAATTAACCACATTAAAGGGCAAAAGCGAGTCTATAAAGAGATGCGATTGCTAAATGGATTGGATCCACATTACAATGAAGTAGAATTTGGCTTTGTGCTAGTGGGAGAATGTTGGGATGAGCCTTACAACCAATTGAGATTAGTCAAGGTTTGGTTCCAATCATGCAATGATATCATTCATATTTAATGATTAGAGGTAATTCTTCATCTATAAGACATTAATTATAATGAGTTATAAGTCTAATTAAATGAAGTCCATGAGATTAATATACCTTGCAAGGAAATTGTAATGGGTTGTAGTTATGAGATCCATATGCATCAAAGCATAATCTCAAAATGTTCTTGGTTAATGTATCATTGAGACTGGATATTAATGATTCTTAGAGACTGGTATATTCTATGTTCCTTACTTTGGAAGTAAGCAATCGATCTCATAGATTGAAGTACAGAGATACTTGGAGCTAGAATGTAGGTGTTTGCCTAAAAGAGCAAGTTCACTAAACATGACTTGTCATGAGAAGTGTATTTGGTAATACACTTCAATGTCTATACAACACTTCTCATGTGTCAGTCATGTAAATACTTCCTAGACTTGAGACACTAGGTTGTCTTATATATGAAGTGTTGTGCTTTAATTTTATCCCTACGGGTGTTTAACTAAGAATGCCTAAACATGATCCTTTTGGGTATAGTATGAAACCTGTGAAGGCAAATGAGTGGTCAAGATGGGAATCATAACTTCAAATGTTTTATAGGACATATCTTATCAGTTCTTGGTTAACATTAGTCTATTGAAGTCCTTGGTCAAGGTGATTTAGAGATTATGAAAAGATTTCATAAGTCTTTATAAAGCTAATGCTATAACTGCAAGAATGAGTATGGAGGTCAACAAAAGTAGAGATTGTAACAAGCTATTATCATATCTAAGATATATGATGGGGGAATGAATTACACTGATAAACTGTACACTAAAAGGTTATCAAAGAACCTTTTGACTCTCTTAACAATTAAATGGCCATGATGCATTGCTAGATGCCAATATTGGTATATAGAATTGATTATAAATTAATTGATTGAAATTTATATTAATCAATTAAATCATTAATCAATTTTATTGCCAACATGTTAGGAACCTAATGGGTTGCACACAATTATTGTATTTGGATTAAATTGGGAGAGTGATGATTTAAGTTAGATTTAAATCACATGCTAGGTAATTAACTTCTATAAACTTAATTAAAAAGAGTTTAATTATAAATAGTTATAATTATAATGCCGAAATTACAATAATATAAAGGAAATTATTTCAATTTAATTTCCATTGGGCTTAATTAAAATAGTTTAATTAAGTCATGGGCTTATATTGTAATATGTTATAATTTGGAAGGCTTTATTGCAAAATTAAAGTTAAATTGAACCTTGCCATATAAACATATTTAACTATTTTTCCACATATAAAGAAAAGGAGTTGTTAAAAAATTTTTTTTTCTCTTTGTGTGCCGTCACTTACTTTGTGAAGAAGGAATTTTTGAAGCAATTTTTCTAATGTGTGATTCGGCCATTCTTGTGTGAAGTGGAAAGGGACAAACGTTGTCCCCTTTTGCTAGCACAAAAGCATAGTTAAAATTTCCTTCTTTTGCTGAAAGGTTCAAATGAAATCATGTGTACTATTGTTAGAGGCCAATAGCTTGATTGGCTAGGGTTCTTGCTTCTTGTGGTGATCGTGGATTGCGTTGAGGAAATTGTTATTTCGATCATAAGAACGTTGGCAAGGTTAGCTTTTGATTTTTATGATTTTATATGCCATTCTATGTGTTCAAATATTACCATGGTGATTTGTGGGTGGAGGTATGTTTTGTTTTTAAAGTTTTTAATTTTCTTTCTGCTACATAATTTCGAGCATGCTTTCCATAGCCAAACCCAACATATCTCTCTCAATAGAAGTAGGCCATTATTGTTGGCGCCATTAACATGGGAGGAATTTATCCAAGCTTTTATGGATCGTTTCTTGTTTGAGAGTGTGAGAGACGCAAAGGCATTGAAGTTTGAAACATTGATACAAACCCTGAACATGACGGTGACAAAGTATGATGTTTGTTTCACCTAACTCTCTAGATATGCTCCTGACTTGATCTTAATTAAGCAAAAGAGGATCAAAAGATTCATTAAGGGATTAATTGAGCCACTGTTTAGAGTTATTGCCACTTAGAGGTTTTTCTCCTATGCGGTAATGGTGGATGCGACTAGAATGATTGAAACTAAGAGAATGAAATCCATAATGGAAAAAGGACGAGGTTAAAGAGCTCAAAGACAAGGCCAATGGGGACATAGAGATTTTAGTGCGACTAAAAGTTCGACACTTATATGCCATCAAAGTCGTGAGGGAACCACTCTTACACCTAGGCCAACAAGGAATAATGATTCATTTAGCCCACCTTCTAAACGAGATCAATCTAGCGAAGCATTTAATTTGGGCTCCAAGCAAAAGGATGTCTTGTGTAGTTACTCTGGGAGGGCACATGATGGACTGTGCCACAAAGCAGTTGGGTTATGTTTTGGATGTGGCCAATCCAAGCATTTGATGTTAGAGGTGACAATGGCATGGGTGTAGCCTCATCATCACGAGGTAGACCGGCATAACCAAGTAATGAGAGTAAAGGTCAAGTGTGGGTGTTTTCTTGAACACCACAAGTTGCTCAGACTTCTAATGTAGTGATCACAAGTACACTTCCTATTTGTGGTATCGAAGCTTTTGTTTATTTGATCTCAGATCGACACTTTCCTTTATGTCTCCACACTTTGTGCCGAAGTTAGATAAGTTTTGTAGTATTATAGATAAACTTTTGATTGTGACTACTCCTTTAGAGGAGACATTTGTGGTAGAGTATGTGTATATGTCCTGTGTGGTCTGCATTAAGGACAACGACATGTTAATAGACTTGGTGTTATGTAACACCTCATGCTTTGATAAGTTGGCTAATAAGACTCATCGGATGCCAATTGAGGTTAATTAGAGTGTTTAAAAGTGATGAAGGGCGAAAGGCATAGTTTGGAGTAAAATATTCCGCATGCGAGGCAATAACAATTAAATAATAATATTTTTATTGAAGATGAATTAACGATATAAAAAGTGATTCAGAAATGAATCGGGGCATAATAAGACATTTTGGGGTGCCAAGGAGACAATTGAAAAATTTTAGAATAAAATAATATTAAAATATTAATATTTTATTTAGTGTCAAAATTTTTCATGAAGAAGGAGTATATGGTCAATCTAAGTGGGGGAGAAGAAGAACGAGGAAATTTCAGAGAAAAATGACGTTAATGGGGTCTGCGTGTCTTTATTAAATAAAGCTAGCGCGGGTAAGTGAATATTTAAATATTGTGGTGATACCGCGTTAAAGTATAAACTTGATATTTTATTGATACAAGTGTTAAGGAAGAAAAATGGAAAGAAATTGGAATTAAAAGATTGTGAGAGGATACAACTAAAAGGGGTGAAAACCTTAAAGGGTAAAATGGTCATTTTGCCATTAGTTTGGTCAAAGCTTTCAAAGGAAGCTTTGACTCTTCATCCTTATCTCATGGCTGGTTCTTATCTCCAACCAAAAGATATTTTCTCCTCCACCCTCATGCTCCCAATGCCATTTTCCACCCACCCAACGCCATTTTCATGCTCCAATGCCATTTCACCTTGCCACCATGCATTTGAAATGAAAAATAGAGAGAATCGGCCAAGGAAAGAAAAGAGAGGAAAGTGAAAGGCTTGGGTAGTGAGTGATTCAAGAGCAATTGAAGGAATATCAAGTGGGTTTCAAGATTCAAGAGACATAACGTAAGGATTTTGATTTTTAGCTTAAGAAATTTTTGGAAATGAGTTGATAATTGTGTAAGTATTTTTGTGGCAGCTATAGTGGCAATGGTGTGAGGAAATTGTGAATTTTGTTGGGTGAAATCCAAGCTAAAACCAAGTGGTAAGCTTAATGCTACAATTATACTCAAAACCAAAGTGAGCAAAAAAAAATGGAAAACGCTCTCAACTCCTAAGCGTTTTCCCCCACTTTTGACCCACAATGACTTGGCCACAGGCCAGCCACCGGACCCCCCAAACCACCTCCTGTTGGCTACCCCAACACCCCCAGGGCAAGCGGCAACCAACTCAAGTGACACCGTGGAGAAACTCCCCAACCTACAAGTCCCCCATGGATTCTAGCAAGCTGCAAAAGACCAAATCCAACCGCCACTCTCCCCACGAACCCTCAAAAAATCCTTTCTCTCTATAGCGGCAGGAGATAAGTCGTCTTTGATCCTTTCCTCTAGAGACCCTATCGTTTACAAGGACCTACCAACAACAGCGTTTTACGAGGATGAAATCCAATTCCTTGCCCAGCCATTCAAGCACTCCCTCATTAGAAAGTTCAGCCGCATGCCAAAACTCCAAGACATCCGGCAAGCCTTCAAAGGAATCGGCCTCACTAGAGCCTACACCATTTGGTGGTTGGACTACAAACATGTCTTGATACATTTATCAAATGAGCAAGACTTTAACAGGATTTGGGTTCGGCAGTAATGGTTTATTGTTAACTAGAAGATGCAGGTTTTTAAATGGACTCCAAACTTTGAAGCAGAAAAAGAATCTCCTATAGTTCTTATTTAGATCTCTTTCCCTAACCTAAAAGCCCACCTTTATGAGAAATCAGCTCTACATTAATAGCTAAAACTGTAAGGAAGCCGTTGTATATTGATGAAGCTACCGTTATGGGAGCTCGACCTAGCGTGGCCCGGGTTTGCATGGAGTATGACTGTAGGAAGGAACTAGTGGACTAAGTATGGATTGTGGTGAAGGATTGGGTTACCGGGACTGTTAATAGAGGTTACATGTAGCGGGTTGAGTTTTCTAAGATGCCGAAGTATTATGAGCATTGTTGTCATGTGGGTTATGCGGTCTCAACGTGTTTGGTGCTAGGAAATCAACCAATGAATCCGGGGAAGACCCAGGTAAGCAAAATGTTGGGAGAAGATAAAAGAGAGATACTGAAGAGAGAGGTAGAACAGAAGCAAAAACAAGAAAAAGGAAAAGAATCAATGCTGCCAGTTCAGGCGAAATAGAACATGTAATGGCAACCGGTCGAAAAGTCAAGAAGTAATAGAGGAAAAGAAAAGGCAGGCCGGGATATCAAGGAACAGGATTGTAGGAAGGCAACGGTGTCACTATCAAAATGCTTTGGGATGTTGGAGGTGGGTGAGGAAGTAGAACAGGTAGAGAAAGCAGAACAAGGGCAATTAGGGTACTTGAATAGTGCCATGCCCACCTAAGAAACTGCAGTAGCAAATGAGCAAGCTTCACTCGTTCTCGCTGTGACTGGGCATTTGTCTCTGGTTGAAGGTGAAGGATCGAGCAACATGCATCATGAAGTGATGTACGAGCCGCGAAGGGTGCGGATGGCCAGCATGACAACGGTGAATCGAGTGGTGCAGAAATGGAAGCAATATTTCTTGCAAAGTCACAAACGAGGGAAGGCGAGGCACATGTGCTCTTTCACGAATATGGAATGCATGGTCAAATTGGAAAATACGTTGGAGAACATGAAAACCATGCAGAAGTAGAATGTGGGAGTACGGTAAGTGAAAGAAATAACAAAAATAAAGAAAAAAAATCAAAAGCTGACTAACGAGGTGGCAGAATCAAGTCTGCATGGGGTGGACAAACAGTGCCCAGAAAATGCCTTTTTTGACCAAGAGCCTTTGGCCCTTGTGCCAGCACCTATTGAATTTGATGGCTCAATGGCACCAGAAGCGGGAGGGCCTGTCACACATCCTTTCTTTTCTTTGCCTGGGCAGTAGGACCACACAAGCAAAGTCACGGGTGAAGGGGAAATGGAATTAGCAACGCTTGCAGTGGGTGATGGGACATTGGTGTAGGAACTTATACAAGCAAATGCAGGTGAAAAGATTAAAAATTATTTCATGGAACCATTGGAAGGACCAACGGCTCTATTGCAAGGAGATGGTCAGCAAATGCCAGAGAGTACGAAGAGGGTCCAGAAGGTGTCAATTGACATGGTTGAAGGCAGTGGAGAACACAACCCAATAATTAGACAGGGTGCATATCAAATTGGGAGAGTGAATGGCCAAAATCAGGTTGCTTCATCAGAGGCATGCTCACGTGAAAGGATGGAAGGCTAGGATGAAAATCCTCTTACCTAGGAGTCCGCCTCGGGTAAGCGCATGTATAATAAAGAGCTTAGTGTTATTCCTTCTGTTTTAGGAACCAACTTCGCAGAATTAGAAGTTCATCCACGGGTGCGGCGTAGAAGACATTTAGACACTGCAGCTTCAATTGGTAAAATACTCAATTTAGCCTCAGAGGAAGCTGTGGATATGGGGGCAAATGATGGGGTCTCGGATGAAAACTCCATCTTGGTGAGTTTTAAAGCTAGAACCCGATCATGATTAGTGCACTTGTATGGAATGTGAAGGGTATCTCAAGTGCAATAATTCAAAGAAGAATCAAGAAATTATAGTTATTGCATAAAATAAAAATTTTAGCAATTTTGGAACCCATGGTTAATAGTTCTAAAGTTGATTTTATCATAAGAAAATTGGGTTTTGAAAAAGTTTTTAAGAACTGCTCCCAAAAGATATGGTTGTTTCATTCCTTTGATTTAAGTTGTGAAGTGTTGTTGGATCATGTACAATGTCTGCATGTTAAGCTCACCATGCTGTGGCTGGAAGTCCCTCTATTGGCATCTTTCATCTATGCAAAATGTACCAGATCAAAGAGGTTAGTACTTTGGGATTGCTTGAGGAGCTTGTCAATTAATATTCATACACCGTGGATAGTTGAGAGCTATTTTAATGCCATTGTACACAGTGGAGAGCGATTGAATGGAGTTGTGCCGCGTGGAGGTTCTATGGAAGACTTTGCTACTGCTTTGTTGGATTGTGGGTTAATGGATGGTGGCTATGAAGGAAACCCATTCACTTGGACCAATAACCATATGTTTCAACAGTTAGACAGAATGGTGTATAATCATCATTAGGAAAACTTTTTTGCTTTTACATGTATATAGCACCTGAATAGGGATAGGTTAGACCATTGTCTGTTGCTAATTTCCTGCTCTACGAACTAGGATAGAGTTCCCTCATCTTTTCGGTTCTTGCATGCATGGGTACTTCACCATGGGTTTAAAATTTTTGTGGCACAAAACTAGACTTCTCCCATTGTTGGCTCTGGTTTACAGGCTTTTTGGGCGAAGCAACGACGCTTAAAACAAGCTCTGAAACAGTGGAATAAAGAGGTTTTTAGAGACATCTTTCACAATTTGAAGGTGGCGAAACAAAGAGCTACAGATTGTGAAATAATTTTTCAACAGGAGTAGTCAATGGAGAATTGAGCTACCATGAATAAAGCCTATGCCCAGCTTAATCATTTGCTTAGTGTTGAAGAATTATTTTGGAAACAAAAATCTGGTATTAAATGGTTAGTGGAGGGTGAGCTTAACACTAAATTTTTCCACATGCGGGTCAAGAAGAAGAGAATCCAAAGCCATATTTTCAAAATACAAAATCCAAATGGGAGTTGGATTGAAGATCCGGATGCTGTGAAGTCTTCTGCAGTGGAATTTTTTTCCTCCCTCATGAAAAGGAATCGTGTGATATCTCCAGATTTGATACTTCATTGATTCCTTCTATTATATCTGATAATGATAATCTTAGTTTATGTGTAGTGCCATCAATGGAGGAACTGAAAGAGGCAATCTTTAATATTGATAAGGACAGTGTTACTGGCCCTAATGGATTCTCATCATAGTTTTATCAACATTATTGGGATATAGTTGCTAATGACCTCTTAGATGTAGTAGTTGATTTTTTCCATGGAGTAGACCTTCCAAGGGGAATTACGTCTACAACTATTGTGTTGCTGCCCAAAAATAATAATGCCTCGAAATGGAGTGATTTTAGACCGATAAGTCTTTGTAATGTTTTAAATAAAATCATTACAAAGATTTTAGCTAACTGTCTTGCAAAGGTACTTCCTTCCATTATTACAGATTATCAGAGTGGCTTCGTAGGGGGGAGATTGATCAGTGACAATATCCTACTTGCTCAAGAACTAATTAGGAAGATTGACCGAAAGTCAAGGGGTGGAAATGTAGTTCTCAAGTTGGATATGATGAAGGCTTATGATATGCTAGAATGGGATTTTCTTTATAGAATGCTACAACAGTTTGGATTTAATTCTTAGTGGATTAGCATGGTTCGCCGTTGCATATCTAATTGCTGGTTTTCCTTGATGATAAATGGTGGTGCTGTGGGTTATTTTAAGTTAGAAAGAAGGCTAGGACAAGGCGACTCCATCTCTTCATTATTATTTATTTTGGCTGCAGAATATTTATCTCGGGGATTGAATGCTTTGTTTGCCAAATATCCATCATTGCATTACTTATCTGATTGCCCTATGCTAGTAAGCCACTTAGCATTTGCAGATGATATAATCATATTCACTAACAGTGCAAAATCCTCATTGCAGAAAGTTCTATTTTTCTTGTAGGATTTTGAGGCCGTTTTTGGGTAGTGAATAAACCATTCCAAGAGTTGTTTCATCACTCATCAAAATATGGCAAACAGTCACATCCAAATCATCTCTCAAACCACTAGCTTCATTCATAAGTGCCTGCCTATCACATATTTAGGGGTGCCCCTTTGTAAAGGACCAAAAAAGGTGATGTTATTTGATGAATTAGTAGCAAAGATTCAACACCGTATAGCAGGATGGGATAATAAAATATTATCTCTGAGAGGGTGAATAATGCTATTACGTAGTGTATTATCTTCTCTGCCTATTTATTTGCTCCAGGTCCTTTAACATCCTATTTGTGTTATTGAAATAATTGACAGAATATTCAATAATTTTTTGTGGGGAGGTTCGGTAGGTACTAAAAAAATCCATTGGGCATTGTGGCATAAGATCACCCTACCATCCAATGAAGGCAGATTAGACATTAGAGGCCTAGGTGTTGTGGTTGAGGCCTTTAGCTTAAAACTCTGGTGGAGGTTTTTAACCTGTAATAGCATTTGGATGCAATTTTTGCATATTAGATATTATGCTGGTCAAATTCCAAGGTATGTGCAATTGAAGCTTCGTGATTCACAAACATGGAAACAGATGTTAGCTAGCTGCCTGGTTACAGTACAATACATTAGGTGGCAGATTGGTAAGGTGAGTTATTTTTTTGGCATGATTGTTGGATGGGTGAAGCACCCTTGGTTAATCGGTTTCCATCATTTGCATCATCTATGACAAGAGTTTGTTATTTCTATGATAATGCCAAATGGGATGTGGGTAAGCTGAACAATGTGTTACCGGAGGATGTTGTGGTGGAAATTTTAAAAATTTCAATCAATCCACCCAGTGATGATAGGGCGTATTGGGTACCTACTTCGGATGGGTAATTCACTACTAAGTCCGCTTGAGAGATAATTCGACAGCGACAGTCGGTGAATCCTGTGTTCAATTTAATTTGGCATAAAAGCATTCCCCTAACTATTTCTTTCTTTCTATGGAGGTTATTGCAAGATTGGATCCCAGTTGATTTGCGGTTGAAAACCAAGGGATTCCAGTTAGTTTCTAAATGCCAACACTGCAACATAGAGGAGTCTCTCACGCATGTTATGTGGGAATGCCCAATAGCTACACAGGTTTGAAATTATTTTGAGAAATTTTTCCAAATCAGCATTACTCATCCCCATAATGTTTATCAGATTATATGGGCATGGTTGTACTCTGATGATTACACGAAAAAAGGACACATATGCACGTTAATGCCTTTATATATTTTTTGGTTTCTATGGGTTGAAAGGAATGATGCGAAGCACAGGGACCTCAGTATGTATCCTAACAGAGTGGTATATAGAGTTTTAAAACTCATCCACCAATTATTTCATGGCAAGTAATTCCACTGGTGGCAATGGAGGGGTGATTTACAGATTGCTCAAGCATGGGGTCTAATATTTCAACAGGCATCCCCACATCCGCCAAAAATATTTTCTTAGCAAAAACCATTAACAGGTGAGTTTAAGTTGAATGTTGATGGTAGTTCCAAGCATAATTTTCAAAACGCTGCTAGAGGTGGACTTCTTCGAGATCATACAAGTACCATGATTTTTGGATTTTTTGAAAATTTTGAACCTTATAATTCATTACAAGCAGAGTTAATGGCACTACATAGGGTCTACTTTTGTGTATTGAGTACAATATTACTAGACTTTGGATAAAAATGGATGCAAAAGTAGTGGTACAAATGATACATGAAGACCACCAGGGATCCTTTAAGACTCGATATTTGCTTGCTTCCATTCGCAGATGCTTGAGTGGTATCGTTTTTCGGATTTTGCACATCCATAGAGAAGGGAACGAGGCTGCAGATCATCTCTCAAATCTAGGACATACGTATCAAAAACTGCAAGTTTTTTCACAAGCAGAAGGTCAGCTCAAAGGTATTCTTAGATTAGATAAAGTTAGTTTACCTTATGTTCGCTTTAGATAAATGTAAAGGAGTAGTACTCCTAATTTATTTTTGTTATTTTCATTATGTCATTTTCATAGATTCTTGTAATATGGAAGTGTTTCAATTTTATGATCGTAGTAAAAAAAAATGTTCATAAAATGAAACATTCCATTCTAGGCACTCTTTTTAATCTTTCTCGATCTCATGTAGCTCTGGAGGTTCGGTTCATGTCCCCCTCCCTTTTGTACTTATTTTTCTAATTATTAATGAAATGTTTATAGGGTAGATGAGCTTTGCGAGAATTTCCAACTTTAAAAAAAAAAAAGCTTAGTGCTACAATTTGAAGTCTATGATTAGTTTGATATTGTGAGAATGATTGTGTGCAATATGTAGTGTTATGGTGGTGTCATGGGTATGGTTAGAAAGCAATTGTATTAATTGAAAGCTTGGAAAAAAATGGATTGTGTGGATATGTGTTGTTAGGAAAAGCTTAAAAGGTTATGGATGTTGGTGCGTATGAATGAATATTGATGTTATGCTTGGTGGCAACATGTAAATGAGAATGGTAGTACATGTAGACTTAGAAAACGTCTAATGAAAATAATTTTATACTTGCTGCAATATATGTGGGTTATGTGTGAAAATATAAGACGAATTTGAATGAAAATGGTTGGAAAAGGTTAATATGGGTGTTAGAGTTATAAATAAGTTACCGGTAATTATAATTTAAAGAATTACGCAAGCAAAGGATAAAAGCAACTTTGGTGAAAATGTGTTAAGATGTATATGAATATGCAAGGTTAAGTGAGGAAAAGTGGTGATTATAGCATAGTATGAGTTATTAACATGATGGTAATGTTTGAATAAGAAGGAAAATGGGAATGATAAACACTAAGATTATTGAATTTGGATTGTTGCTAGGAAGTATATAAGTAGAAAATCTTCTCGTGGTGGCATGCCGGGTGAAGTAACGAGTGACCAACAAGTAGAAATAGCAAGATACACACCCGAATCAATAGAGACGAAGCATCTCGCTATTGTAAGGTGAGTGGGGGGTGCCTATTTCAAAATTTCCATAGCTATATAATGTTATACATTTTATAAACGTTGCCGGATTTCATTAAATGTAATTGTTGAAAGTATGAGCTGTTAGCCTCGATAGGCAATTTCTAAATGGATTTATAATGATTTATACACTGTTATTGTGGAAAGCATGGGTTGGTAGAACTCGTAGAAAATTATGGATGCAAGTTGTTTTGAAAATTATTTTGGATATATCTATAAATGAGTTATATACGTAATGTGTTTTAGAAACAGAGAAACAAGCCTTTTATACTGTTTTGCAGTCAAAATCTGTGCCTTTTATTTTTGTATGATATGAATAGTTTAAATGCAATTGTTAAATGATTTAAAATGCAAGTTTTGAACACCGATTTTAGTCCGATCTTTGTATAAGAGAATACACCATGCCTTTTTAGGTGAAAAGAAATTTGAAAGGTTATTGAACCTTGTTTTCAAATGGTTTTAAGCAAAAGACTTGGAAATCTCGATTTGATCTTTTAAAAATGGTTTTGACAAACCAAATGCGTCGAGAGTAGGCCGACTGTCACTTCGGTTAAGTGTGACCCTCGTGCACGAGTGAGCTTTAGCTAGAGAACCTTTGGGTCACCGACGGACGGTTAGGCATGGCGAGGGCCACGACCTGTGATATGTATACGTGGCTAGGCCACAAGTGATCCAGTAGAGTGAGACTCCCAGATGTGCGTGGTAGCGACCGCTTGATTTTTTTTATGTCGGCCAACATCGTGGGACTGCCACGGCTATGGGAATCCGGTGGAGTAAGACTCCCATATTTTTATTATGTGGAAGTGGGTCCACGTGTTGATATTATACTTTCCTACTCGAGAGCCTTGTGAGTTTTCAACACAGCTTTCTTGCATGGTGGAGAGTTAAGATTTTCTCTGCAGCTCCCATTGTTTAAATAAAAGCTTTCAGTGTTTACTTGACAAACATGAGTTGATTTAGGTGGCCGTACACTTTGATTTCTTTACATGCCACACATTTTGGGAGAGTGCTTACCTTTATACTGTATTTCATATTTTGATGGCAATGATGTTTCCAGTGGTTGAAACTTTTTCTGTTGCACTTATTTTCGACAGTGTTTGCCAAAGAAAGCATTGTATTATGATTTTACGATATTATTTTTCCAAGGCACAAATATCCTCATTGTGGTTTGGTTTATAAGATTTGCATTTTATATTCTGGTTTTATCATTCAAATGATCAACTAATCACTTGTTTCCCATATTCTCCCTGCTCACAGAGCCGATTATCATGAGCTGTGAGACTTACCCCCTTATTTCCCTTTTCCAGATAGTGATCGGCACTTATGGTCCGTTGCAGATAGGTAAAGGCATCTCATAGCATGTCATCCCAAGTCACTTTGCTGCTAGAGGTCGAGTCATTGTACTTTGTTTTCTTTTGTAAATGAGTACTAGTCTCATTGTAAATGTTTAATTAGAGATTCTAGACTATGATGTATTTACATATGATCACATGGATTAAAAGTCAAAATGATTTGTTATGCCTAGTGCTCAAATCATGTTCTGAGAGTATATTGTTTAAAGCAATAACATGGATTGGTGAACGAGTATAGTGAATTATTGAGGATCTCTAATAAGGCTTGCTTGGGTCTAGTGGGCTATGCCTATTAGGCCCATGCACCGGTCATGGCCCAAGATTTGAGCTGTGACATGTTATTGCTAACTTTAGACTTTGATGTGATATTAGGAATGGACTGGTTACCGTCCTACTTTACTAAGGTAGACTATTACCATAAGCTTGTGATGTTTAAGTTCTCAAGGGAACCATAGTTTGTGATTTATGGACATGATAGTCCAATGTTTATGGAATGACCAAAATAGAGGACCTACCAGATGCCAAAATTAGTCTGTCTACATACGATCTTTGCAACACTCCTTCGTGGTCTATTTATCTACACATGGAATACAAATGGGTGAGTACTATAATACTAAGTGAGTGGTGTAGATAAACAAAATTATATATATTTATATAAAACACATATACAAATTATATGCACTTTCTATGCAACTAGATGTTATAGTAAACATCTCCAAATATAAGGCATATCATTATCCCTAAATCTCTAATATGAGGGCATATCATCATCCTTAATGACTCCAAAAATCATCCTACATATCATTAGGCTCACCCTTAAAGCCAATCAAAGCAATTCAAATCATTCTCTTTGGCACACTCTAATTGTCGAAGTATCACATTTATTTAGGCCTCTCATGACTATCTCACGTCATACACGAATCAAATCAACGAATGGTCTTCCCCTAGACATAATTAAATCACGTGGTGGCCAATCAAAGGAGAATCAAGTCACGCCCAAGGCCAAAGCCACTGGAGGAGAACAAATCATGCACGTGCCAAAGCAATGGCAAGAAAACAGATCACACTCAGCGCTGAAGTAGCTAACGAATAGTCAAACTCATCGACCGAAGTAATCTCCCAACAGTTGGCATCATACAACTACAAGCGGGAATCATAGGTGGGATATCAACCATTACCCCTACTTACCACCATCCTTGAGCCACGGACATAGTCACAGGGTATCGAACTCCACTCATCCACAATTTAGATCAACGTCCGAAATTCATCCCTCAGACGAAAACACAAATCCACAATTAAGGCCATCATGCCTTTATCATTCACATTTTTCGTATCAAACCTCAATTCACATATATCGAGCTTTAATCTTCTTAACCTTGATTAGATTCTAGGTGCCTCTAAGTATCCAAGGCCTCATGCAATCAAATCGCCTTGACATACTAATCACCTAGGGTAATCCACTCTTAGGGGTTCAACGTAGCCTAATGGCTTCCTAGTCCAGGCTTACACAACATAAGCCACATATGTGGCTCACATCGTAGCGTAATCACACATAATTCACATATATACATATACACATATATTGTTCTCTAGCCTAGGTTCATTCATCTAGGCCTATGTACAAAATCTAGTACCAGTGCAGTGTAACTATAATGCATTATGCATCACGTGCATTTAGCTTAAATCCCATTCACAGTGACAATAGGAGGCACTCCCTGCCAAGCTTCAATCCTTAGCCTCGGATCGTCATCTCGCTTGCTAATGAGTTGATTTAACTATGTTTTCCCTTTCAAACATATCAAAACATCCAGACATTAATTATTCTTAGATTTCAAAAAATGCGAGCTTTTGCACAAATTACCAATTCTTAGCAATCCAACTATTTAAGCTCAGATCCTTCATTAACGAGCTAAACCCATACCTTAGCAATTATATTGTGTTAATTCTAGCTCCAAATTCCAACCAAATTGGTGTAGAGCCACCAAATCTAGAAAAATTAGATTTCTTAAAATCTAATTGATTAAATTGAAACATAACTAGTATAAACGTTTAATCTTACCTCAATAATGTTTTCAAAAGCTTGGATTAGCTCAAAATCGCTCTAGAAATCTATTTGGAGCTTAGGGTTTTGTGAAGTTAGAGAGAGAAAAGGAGAGAAAGTGTTAAGAGAAAGGGTTAGGCGAAATGGCCCGAAATCCCTTTTTATTTTTGCCCTTCCTCTTTGATGTATTGATACATTTTGGCAATGCATCAATACATTTGCTCTAATTTCGAATGAATGCATCGATACATTGGGTAAAGCATCGATATATTTTAGGCAGAATGGCTTTGGGTGCTTCTTGCTTCAAATGTACCGATACATTTGGACAATGAGTCGATACATGTTCATTGTTGGCCAAATCTATTGATACATTCTCAAATGTATTGATAGACTATGCTTCCTGGGGCCTTTGTTGTTCATGCTGCCAAGAATGTATCGAAACATTAGGGTATGTATCGATACTTTCACCCCTTTAGGCAGTTCTAAGCTTCCAAAACTTCTAAAAATTCAAGTTTAACACCCCAAAATCATTCCTTGTTATTATCACACCTAAAATTGTTTATTTAACTTAATCCCATACACAAATAAATCCATAAACACAACATCAAACTTAGATCAAAACCTAAAATTATGAGATTCATCACATATTTCCTCAAATTTGCCTAAGTGTCAATACGAAACTCTCAAAATCTTGGCGTACATATCCTATCAACAATTAACTTTATTTACATCAAAAATTAGGGGTGTTACAATACATATATTATAAATTACATAAAATCCTTATTCAATATGTTTGTTTATTTTCTTAAATTATCTTAATGATTGTAGACCAAAGTCAATTTATTGAGCTAAAGGGACAAATACAAACAAATACATTAAAAGGGTCTCATTTTTCTTTTTTTTTTTGTCTTTTCCCTTCACTATTCTTCTTCTCTTTGATTTCTCCGCTCTTTTGTTTATAACCTCTACAACTCTTTCTCCTTTTTTTAGCCACGGTTGTTGACACATGGTGCTATGTTGTTGTGACTTGACTAAGAGGTATATTGGGATTGGGTTTTGCCTTATTTTTATATCTTTTTTGGTATTTTCTCTTCAGTAATTTTCTTCTTTTTGATTTCTTTGCTCCTCTATTTATAACTTATGAAACATTCTTTCCTTTATTTGTGTTTGTTTCTTTTTGTTGTTTTCTTTTTTCTTTCCACTATTTTCTTCAAGTTCTCTCTCCTTTTTTTCTTAAGATGTATTTGTTATTTGCTCTTTATTTTTTTATTTCTTTTGTTTTTCTCTATGGGTGTTTACATTTTTTTTTCCATGGACAATGCTTTCTTTCAATGCTAGGTTTGTTTTTACATTGCATTTTTGTTTTTTATTGGTTTTTCTTTCTATCATGTTGGGTTTGTTTTGTTCTACAGGTACAAAACAGTTTCCAAAATCCACATTGTGAAGTGTAAGGCTAGGAGTTAAGATTTCCTATTTCTCATTTTCATTTTTTTTGCTACTAGATATTAGTTATTGTGCCCGAATGCCTTATGTTTGGTTTTTGGTTCATTCAGGTTTCCAGTCATGAAAAAACTTTTATTTTTTAGTATTTTAATGTTGAATGGGTATGAATTTTGAAACGTTTAGTATTTTTACATGTATGCATGCGATCCTATTTGTGTGGGTGTATAGATAAAGCTAGTTAGGTGCATTTTCATAATTAAGAATTCGACTAGTCATCTCCTATATCGTAGATTTTCCTATATTCATAATTCTAATTTGTTAGTGTTCCAACATCATGCACCATGTATCCTACACATTATAGGCTTAAACGTCAACTCCCAAATATAAATTTGCATAATCATTTCTTAACTTGTCTAAACAAAGAAAACAAAAGACAAAAAAGAAAGAAAAAGAAAAAAAATGAAAACGCTTTTTTTCTACTGACAACTGCCAAAAATGAACTTAACAAGACCTAAAAAACACATCGTAATTAAGGGCAGAGCTTTTTTATGGGATCCTCGCCCCCCCCCCCCCCAAATTTAAAAATTTTCTTAATGGCCCCCCTAAAATAATTTTTTATTTGATAATGATTACAAGTAAAGAATAACAAAATAATTTCATATGCTTGACTCAATTTTAAAGTTCTTTTTATTTTTTCTTTCAATTTATATTATTTTATTTATTTATTTATTTTTATGTTTTACTCATATGCTTTAAATTCCTATATATTTTCTTACACAAATTTCTACAAACCATCAATTATATTCTTTTTCTTTCTCTTTTATTATGTCATATGTGGATTCTATCTTTTACTTGTTATGTTCTTCTTTTTCTATTATGTGGATTTTATTTTCTAAAATTTTAATCTTTAAAAGTAAATAAATTATTATGTAATTCACAAATATAAGTTGTAGTGTTGCACTATTACTTAGAATTTCATCAATGTATCATTTTTTATTTAGAATAACCAATGCATTGTAGCATGTATGTTGCAAACTTTAAGTAACAAGAATATACATACAAATTGATAGAATGAAATAATTGTATTTGCTTCAATACAATTTTATTTATTATATATATTTTTAATGGCTCTCAAAATAATTTTTTATTTAATAATTAGTTTTATTCTTCAAACTGTTTGATAAAATTAGAGTCATTATGGTTAGCATATTACTAATTAAGCCCAACAAATAAATTCTAAATTAATATGTTAAGCCAATCAAATTTAAAAAAAAATAAAAGTGAGTCTACTAATCCAAACCCATTAAGTTTTAATATAAATCTAATCATAGCATAACATATTATTTATTAATAGTCCAACCATTAGCCTATCATAATATATCATATCTCAATAGTTCAACTCAATAACCTAATAAGTTAATAAGCAATTAAGAGGCAAATAGAAAATAAAAGGATAGCTAAACACACAAAGTAAAAAAGCAATTCATTTAAGTTTAAAAAAAATTTTTGTCTTCCACTCTTGAGCTCAAAGAGTGAGAGAGACTCCTTTTATAGTTTCATTTAGTCATATATATAAATAACACCATCATTACTGTTAATGCGCATTTTTTTGTATGTCCAATGTCTTTTGAATTTTATTTAATCTTTTAGATGAGTAATAATTGAATTATATATAAAAAGTTCTTTTTAGCTGTTTAATGTCTTTTTCTATTTGGCGCCCCTTTAAAAATGCTCTATGTTCGCTCTTGACCATAATATTGGTCTTATGTTCTCTTATCGTCATTTATGATATTAAGCAAATAAGGATGACTAATCATATCCAATTTGCCCCCATGAAAGTGTACATTTCAGTTCATACATGTCTCCAATTTTCTATTGAAAATGAACCCACATTAATTTATGAAGTTGTATTAAATATCTTATTAGCTATTTAATGAACTTAAAGGATTTCTTTTGGATATAATTATTTATTTGTATATATGCATATATATATATAAGACAAAAGTGTAAGATACAAGGATAATTATTAACTACACTTATTGAACCTTTATTTTACACTACATGCATAATAGAGACAAACTACATAACAAATAGCTTTTTTCCCTGAGTTGGTTTTGACTTTTACCTTATATTTTCATTTATTGTTTCATTTTTCTTCTTTTGATATTTGGTTTCTTTTGTTCTCCAAGTACAAAAAAGTTGCCAAAGTTTCCATTATCAAGTGTAAGGCTAAGAGTTGAGATTTTCCCATTTCCCACTATATATTTTTTTTACTATTAGACTTTATTTACTGAACCCAACTGCTTCATGTTTGGTTTTTGCTTGATTCAAGTTTCTAGCCATGCATAATTTTTTATTTTTAGTATTTTAATGTTGAATCCATCTCAACTTCTGAAACTTTTATATTTACCTCTACCAATGTGTTTTGAAGATCCATAGTTTTAGGGCATTATGCTTTATTACATTACTTTTCTTCAACAAAACCCATCTATCTTTTCTCTCTCATTTTTTATATATTTACTAAGCTTTCATTTGCAACAACTTAATTTATATATATATTTTTAACTTTGGTCTCTATATGTTTCGTGCTTATTTATATATGTTTTGTATGTGAACGTTATATGTGTATGACATGGTATCCTATATCAGTTTTATTTTTCATTCTTACAAGCTCTGTCTACGGTGTTTAGGTACAATTACAACATACTATACCATCTTAGTTTCTTTACATATCCTTTTTTGATCATATACAAACAATTTACTCTTATGTGAAAAACAAACAAAAATAAACAACGCAGTGATGGCTCATCAATTCCTGCATGATTTGTGTCCTTACCAACAAAATACTTTAGCCAAAGTTAGAATAGTTTTCATATGGGAATCGATAAATCCCTCTTGACCTCAAATGTTGCTTAGATGGCTCAACATTAAGTACTTTTGTCCATAACCATGTTCTGTTTGTCTTTTCTCTTTAGTATTTAAAATCTTCATTCTCTTTGGTTTCTCCGCCTTTTTATGTTCTTTTTTTTCTTTGGTTCCCATACCAAGAGTTATTCTCTGTTCTTTCTTTTTTTCTTTCCGCCCTCTTTCTCATAGGTTTCTCCACCTTTCTATTTTCCCTTTTTTTTTGTTTTTTCAGTTCCAATATCCAAAACCTCTTCTTTTTCTTCTTTTTACTTTTCCTTTGTATTTTCTTATTAGTTCTTTGCATTTTTTGGATTTTTTGGCTTGCTAACTTCGTTTTCTGTTTTTTTATTGAAGTATGTGTTTCTAAATGCTATAGCTTACTTTCAAACTACTTTCGGTGGTGGAACTACGGTAGTGTTCTACACCAACATTTTCTTAAGTGCCAAATTTGGTCAAGTCGACTCTATAAAGCGAGTCTCATTATTAGGCCTGACTCATTCAAGGTGGGCCGATTAATTAGTAGCTACAACTTCATCGATGTTACTAGGTAATTTAGTTTTGTTTTCTTATCATTTTTTTGGTTCTCGGGGAAATATATGAAAAGAGAACAGGAATTTTAAGTCTTTGCTCATTATCTTTTGAAATTTCTAGGCATTTAGGTGTTCATATGTAGTGTTTTCACTTTTTTTATTTTACTTTTTTAGGTAGTTAGATGCTCAAGCCTTACCCAAAAAGCAAGTGATTTTCTGTTTGATTTTTCATAAACAAATCCCAGTTTCTTTATTTGATCTAAGGAAATTATGGTTCAGATGGATTTTCAAACTCTCTTATTAAGGTGAAGCAGTGAATATATGAAATTATATAAAAAGGTAAACTAATCTACTACGGTATAGCAACAATTTTCTAGTGTATCCCATTTAATGTAGGTAAGTATTTCTTTTTCATTGCTTTGATCTGCAAAGTAATACGATAAGACATACTATTTTGCATCTAATAGTTTATGTCAAACCCTGTTCTATAAAATAATTACGACGTCATTTACATGTTCAATAGAATGGTTGCATATTTAGGAAGTTTGAGAAATTGTCTAAAGACGATATTGCCCCTAATGGTATCATTAAGTTGATTAAGCCTCGAACTAGTTCAAATAGGAATTTTAAGGTAAAATTGAGAGTTTCACGGTCCAAGGATGACTCAAAATGGTAATTCGGAGTTTGAGGATCAATTTGGAGTCAAACTGAAATTTTCACTATATAGGGGCAAAATGGTCATTTGCCACTAGGGACAAAATAAGAATTTTAGAAAAGATTTTATTGGCTCTATTTGACTTATTGGAGTATGATTTGAGCATTAGAGTATGATTTGAGGTTGAGAAGTGAAAAATTATAATCCCAACATTTTTTAGAGCATAGGGGTAAAATGGTAATTTTGCCATCCCATGGGCAAAATTATAATTTTTCACCACCAGGACATTTGTCCAGCACATGGTCTTCCCTTATCCTCATTTTGAGCTTTTACTAATCATGTGGTGGAGATAAAAGGTTTAAAAATTTTTAAAGTTTTAAAATGGACCAATGGAAACATGCCATGTGTCAAGCTTAGGATATTTTATTATTTAACTTAAAAATCAGCATAAATCAGCCATTATCTCTCCAAATATTCGGCCAAGCAAGGAAAAGAGGGAAAGAAAGGAAGAACAAACCCTAGGTGAAGAATTTCAAGAGAAAAAGTGTGGAAAATCAAGGAAAACAAGTGAAAAAGGTAGGATTTTTCAACTTAAACTTGAAATCTATTTTCCTTAAGCATTTCTCCTTATTTTCCATGCTTAAATTACATGTTTTCATGATGAA
>NC_030859.1:10072850-10082374 GCF_000208745.1 Theobroma cacao | reverse complement strand
TATGTTAGTGTTTTTAGTTAGTTAAGCATGTTTAGAAACAAAACAACAAGAAAAGAATCCATTTTCCCCATGAACCTTCAATGGCCAAATCCTATGTGAAGTGTAGAAGTAATGAATTGATTTTGTGATCAAGTGAATTGGTTGAAAAATTGATGAAATGATGATTTATGGTGAGAAAATGGAATAGGAAAATTTTTGAGTGATAATGCACCATTATTGGTCGAAAATTTTAAGAAGAAAAGTGAAGATAGTTTTGCCAAATTTTAGGTTATTTGATTTGAGTTTGGTGAATCTCAGTATTTGAAATGAAATGGAGCAATTTGGAGCTAAATCGAACACAATTGTCATTTAATCGAGTAATAGGCCGAATTAGGTCAGCACCACATTTAAGTTGTAGTTGGATAAGTTGCATATCATATCATGCATATACACCGAGCCTGAATTGATTTTATAATGGTCAAGCATTAATGTGATGAATTATGTATTGTACATTGTGGATAGGTGGTAAGCAAATTACACTGGTAAAAATGCAGAGATTGTGCTTGAATACTAGGATTAGGAGTACATCGACTCCTAGAACTGTGAGTAAACTTATTATCGTCTTAATTATCTAGAGTAGTTTTATACAATTGTGTGATTTTATAGAAAATGAGTTTAAATGGTAAATTGCTATGTTTTAGGAGAAATTGTGATTTTATAAAATAATTTTATAAATTTTCTGGAAAATTGAATACTAGTTTTGAAAATAGAGTAATTGGAGACTGCCTGCTTGTGTTATAAATTGTGTTTTAAATTATATGGCTTATAGTAATATGTGAGCATGAATGGCAAAGTCGGTGTTTGTATCAAAATTATAATTGTACTATGTATTCAGCCTTGAGAAGCTAGGTTGCGATAAATTACCATGTCATGCAGAAAAAGATTTTATAAATCAGGTGATAGATAAAATAATTCATAATCCCTGCAGTGGAGGTTCTATGGACCAGCCTAAGAGAGGGGGCACAAAATCAGATATTTTTATTATATTCTTACCTCGATTGGAGAGTCGTGTGAAGGGTATCTCTAGAGGTAAAGATTTGAGTACACTTCATGTGGACCACCGCGTGAGAGTGAGACTTAGCCAACGCCAAGGTATGGCTAGAATTTCGGATGTAAAGACATTTAACAGCCTTGGTGGTCTCGGTCAGATGCCTAGGCCAAGGCCCCAAGATGATTTTTGGTAGGAGCCAAGTTTTGTGAGATATATAAGCCATGTTGATTAATTGAGTAAACTAAATATTCACATTGTGAAACATATATTGGAAAAGAATTATTTTAATTCGTCTTCATTTACTCACCTTTAGATAGTTTAGATGGTGTTTGTCTACTCACTGAGATTTTATAATCTCACCACCCTCAATTCTCCACATTTCAGGCTCGAGATAGCCTGTAGATAGACGATTGCATCAAGGACTTCAATTAACCTTGCATCGACAAAATTGTAGGTTCATAGACTCGCACCTTTTGGTTAATTGGGGGCCCACGTGTCACTGTAAAAGAAATTTTATACTTCAGTTATCTGCTTTAAAGTACGTATGAATATATTTAGCTTTTACACTATAGAAATTATTTACGAATTTTTCTACAAATATTGTTTTTTAAAATTGAATATTTTATTGAATATTATTATTTTATTCAAACTATTATAATTTCGTTTCAAATAATTATTTTAGACATCTAAATTTACTTTAATTATGAAACATGTGTTTTTCTCCCACACATCATTTTTTGGCGAGTTTCAATATTTCGAAGAAAAATAACGAAAATGCCCTATGAGCTAGAAAATAATATTATATTATTTTGATTTGGAAACGACTTATGATTTCTTGAAATGTGATATTTGATAACTATTGTTCACTGGGGAAGTGCGAAAGTTGATACGAGAGCCTTACGAGGTTTCGATCGGCATTTGGGGTGAAGAATGTTTGTCGAGGCTTCGCGACGGTTGTCACGGGCTCGATGAGAGTTCCGGGTCGTGACAGTTTCAATAATATACATGTAATACTTCAAACGAACTACACAAATGGAGGTATGAAATTGATTATTATTAGGATCAGAATGCAAGACCTTTTGGCCTACTTGATGATATCATACTTATATATCAATTATCCTAAACATTTTTTGTTTATTGATAGGTGATCCGTGCTGCTTCTTTTTGTGGTCATAAATACCACAATGATATCAATTGTCACCATATATGGTTGTTTATCTAGAACTATGCACTCTATCAAGTGGGCAAGAAGATGTTTTATGCCTTACATAGAATTGATAATATTTAGAATAATACTTTGAAATTATGATGATTGATTATGTTAGTCTGATGATATGTGCTAAATGTCTATTTAAAATAGTCTAATTTTTTTCTTTTCTTCCTTTTTTCCTTTTTTTTTATTAATTGCAACTTACACGACTATTAGAGCTGTCTTTGAAGGGTAATCCACATTGGATGGCTCCTAAAGTGATTCTCATTACTGTAAATTGTACATATTTCATGCTTTCCTATTTTTGACTCCTTTTCTTTACTGTTACTATTCTATTGCAAGTCATAAAAGTTGTCATGCAGAAAGATGCCAACCCAAATCTTGCTCTAGTTGTTGACATATGGAGTTTGGGTTGTACCATCATTCAGATGTTTAATGGCAAATCTCATTGGAGTGAGCTTGAAAGGGTAAGCCCATGTTCAAAGTTTTATTCGATCATGCCTATGTTCAAACTTTGCTTTTTCATTTATTGTAGATTGGGTTATAAAAAATTCTAAAAATGTTTCATATAAACATTTATATAAAGGGTTTTATACTAATGTTTACAATATTCATATGTCATAAAAAATATCACTTAAATATTGTGGCTCAACTTCAATTTTGATTTGTTGATTAATTTTATCTATTTTTAATACGTTCTTCAAGTTTATAATATTTGAATAGGATGAGAAAGCATTACTTGAACAATATAGTTCATCTTGTTTTTTCCTTAAATTTTCAAATAATTATGAAATATGCTCCTCAAGAGATCTTTGTTGTATTTCGACTTGGCTTATCTTTTATATCAGCTTATAGATACATTTTTAATATTTTCATTTACTTATTGTTGAGTAATATTTGACGTTGTTGTTTTACATTTTTTATTATTAGTGGATTGTATTTATTATTTATTTTATTATGATCTTTTATTTTTGTTTATGAACTATTTGTTTGATTCTCAAAAGAGTATTGCAGGAACGAAGGAGAATTGGGTTTTAAGTTTTTATGGTTCTAAGTTTTCTGCTCTTCCTTTTCTCTTGTTTGGATTTGATAAGTTTGTAAAAGTATTATAATGTTATTCTATACTTTATAGGTTAGGTTGGTTTTAATAAATCTTTTTAATATGATGTTTGTTTTTTAATGTTTAGATTGTTCACAAATACAGTAAGTGCCATATGATTATTGGAATGTAAATATATTTCACTAAATATATTGGAAAGTTTGATAGTCAAAAAAGGAAAGCATAATGTGGCACGAGGAAAGAATTATTTAGTTGGGGTCACCTTCAATTACGATGGTAGGTTACTAGCTGCCAATGAATGATGACCAAAACTTCAAAACATAATAGTAAAATAACAATGTTATCCTCTAGACATATCCAAAAGGATGTTTCAATGATTAAAATTTAAACATATTTTATCATAAAAGTTTTAAATTAGAATCTCAAGATAGGAGAAATTAGATTTATTAGGTAAAATAATCCATACCACATAGCAGATTTAGGAACCAACATCATATTTTATTGTTAACTGATTGAAAAGTTTTGTTGTATTTATCTTTATCTTATCATTTAAAATCAATCTTTACATTTATTCTATAGCATATTCTCCTAGCAAAGCACCCTCCACAAAGTTTTTAATTAATAGGTAAAACATCTATCAAGCTTTAATTAAGTAAAAAAATAAATCTCAATTATATTCATGCATGTTACCATTTTCATTATGCATGCAATTTTAAAAAATATATTTACTAATTCAAAGTCATTAAGCTATTTGATAAATTATTATAAAGTAAATATTTGAAATTATTCATGACAAATTTTAATTGATAAATATATGTCAATTTGTTATATGATAAATATGTATATTTCAATTCATTAGGTACAATTTGTCACGAACCGGTACTCCCCTCGAGCCCGTGACAACCGCCGCGGTGTCCCGGTAGACACTCATTGCTCGAAATGTCAACCTAAAACCCCGCAACGCTTTACTATCAGTTTCTCATTTCCCTTGTGAGCAACCATTGTCAAATATCATGTTCTAAAAGATTTTAAACTGTTTCCAACTAAAAATAAATAAAATATTAATTTTTGTCTCACAGGGGTATTTTGGTCATTTTTTTTTCAAAATTTTTGAAACTGGCTAAAACGTAATACACAACTACAAAACACATAATTCATATTAAAAATTAGTTTAAAAGTCTAAAATCTTCATTTGAAACAAAATTACGGTTATTTGAATATAATAAGAACATAAAAGAAATATTAAGTAAAATATTTTATTTTCTTATAAACTAATATTTATAGAGTTATACGTGAATAATTTTTATAGCGTAAAAGCTAAATAAATTTATACATACTGTAATACAGTAAGCCAAAATATTTTAATTTAATTTACAATAACAAGAGTGCCCCCGAATAAACAAAAGTAAAGAGGACTGTGAACCTACGGTTTGGAAAATGCAGATCCCACTGTAGTCCTCGATGAGATCAGCTATCTACAGTCTATACTGAACCTGAAATGGGTGGAAAGGAGGGTGGTGAGATTATAAAATCCCAATGAGTAAACAAACATCATCATAAACATCTAGAGTTGAGTACATGGAGACAATAAAGTAAATCATCATAAACTGGGTTATAGCATTAGAACACATTTTGTTCAAAACACGTAAAGAGGCTTATGAATCTCATAAAAATCTAGGCTTGTGCCATAAATCCATTCTCGGGGACACCTTGGCCGAGGCATCCTACCGAGACCGCCAAGGCTATTAAAATTCACATTTCACATAAATCATGTTTTTGTTTTGAAAACATAGCCGTTCCTTGGCGTTGGCTGAGTTCCCCCTCACGTGGTGGTTTAGCGTGAAGTGAACCCTAAACTTTACCCCAGGAGATACCCTACGCGCCTCTCCGTTCGAGGTAAGAATATAATGGGGTTTACCGTGCCCCTCTAAAAGGCTGGTCCACAGAAACCCCCTACTGCAGTGATTAATTAATATATAATCCACCATATAATAAAACTCAATAACATGATATGGCAATTTTGTAATTCGTAGTTTTTCAAGGTAACCAAACAATTCGCATTTCAATACAATTGCCAACTAGCCAATCATGCTCGATTTATCATAAGCCAGTTAATTTAAACAATCAAATTGCCACAATTAACAGTCTCCGTGTACTCTATTTTTCAAAATCACTATTAATTTCAAAACAATTTATAATTTAATTTCATTGAAACTCATTTATTCATAAAACATGAAAATTTATCTTTTTAAATTCCTTTTTCCATAGAATTCATGAAAGCATCTAAAAACCACCCTAGATAATTAAAATGACAGTAAGTTTACTCACAATGTCTAGAATGCAGACTTTCGAAGCACTCTGTCTACTGGTCCTCGGATGCAATTTCCTTGCCTTTATCGGAGGACTCACCACCTTGACACAGTACAAAATCGAGAGTTTCACCAAGTTGGTACTAAATCAAAATTAAACTAATTTAGACTACCAATGCATGATATGGAATGCAAAAATGCACTGGTAACTATCTAAACTCGGTATTGGCCTAATTCGTCTTATCACCCGATTAAATTACTAACGCGTCCAATTTAATCCCAAATTAATTTTTTTCAGTTTCTATACCTCAATTGCACCCAAATTGACTTAATGTCCCTCAGTGTGGTGCAAATTATCAGTCTCGATAGCAAATTACGAAAATACCCCTAATGGGTAAAAATTCGTATTTTTGCTCCGAAAATTCCCATTATTTTTCTAGGCTCATAATTCATCATTTCTTAACCAATTCTCCTAGAATAAAAATCAAACTCATCCTCACTCATACATGGTAAATTCGGCCATTAATGGTTGTGGGAGAAAATAAATTCTTTTCTTGTTGTTTTGTTTCTAAATATGCTAAACTAACTAAAAACACTAACATAACTTAAAATCAAATTAATCTAACAACTTTCTCTCTCCTAACCCATTTTGATCAGCCAACAATTCATCATAAAAACATGTAATTTAAGCATGGAAAATAAGGAGAAATGCTTAAGGAAAATAGATTTCAAGCTTAAGTTGAAAAATCCTACCTTTTTCACTTGTTTTCCTTGATTTTCCACACTTTTTCTCTTGAAATTCCTCACCTAGGGTTTGTTTTTCCTCTCTTTCTCTCTCTTCCTTGCTTGGCCGAATATCTGGAGAGTAATGGGCTGATTTATGCTGATTTTTTTAGTTAAATAATAAAATATCGTAAGCTTAACACATGACATTTTCTTATTGGTCCATTTTTAAAATTTTAAAAATTTAAACATTTTATCTCCACCACATGATTAGTCAAGGGTCAAAGATGAAGATAAAGGAAGACCATGTGCTGGAAAAAATATCCTGATGGTGGAAAATTATAATTTTACCCCTAGGTTGGCAAAATTACCATTTTACCCTTTTACTCCAAATTATACCGAAATTAAAAATTTTCACTTCTAAACCTCAACTCATACTTCAATAAGTCAAATGGGGTCAAAAAAATCATTTCTAAAATTTTCATTTTGTTCCCAATTGGCAAATGATCCTCAAACTCCGAATTACCATTTTGAGTCATCCTTGGATTGTGACGATCTTAATCTCACCTTAAAATTCCTATTTGATCTAGTTCGAGGATTAAATCAACTTTGTTGTACCTCTAGGTACAACATCGACTTTGGTAAATTTTTTAGGACTCTCCTAGCATACAATCATGCTATCATCACATGTACATCATGAATAGTATTTTATAAGGTCGGGCTTTACAGCACTACCCCCCTTAAAATAAAATTTTGACCTCAAAATTTCACTTACCGGATTCGAAGAAAAGATGTGGATATTGGTTTCTCATCTGGCCCTCGACTTCCCATGTCATCTCCTTCATTCGAGCATTTTTCCACAATACTTTCACCGTTGGAATGCTCTTGTTCCTTAGCACTCGATCCTTTCGATCTAGAATATGTACAGGCTGCACCTCAAACTTCAAATCCTCATGCAACTCAATGGGAGGTGTCTCTAAAATGTGAGAAGGATCGGGAACATACTTTTTCAACATCGAGACGTGGAAGACATTATGAATCCGATCTAACTCTGGGGGTATTCAAGTCTGTAAGCCACTGGCCCAATCCTTTCAATGATACGAAAGGGTCTAATGTATCTTGGATTGAGCTTTTCCCTCTTCGCGAATCGAATCACACCTTTCATCGTCCAATAAATACCACAAATTATCACAATAGTATAATCAAATAAGATTTAATACTTGGAATTTTCAAATTATTACCTTTCCAAGGAGAAACCTTAAGAAAAACTTTATCGTCGACTTCAAACTCCAAATCTTTCCTTCGTTTATCCGAATAATTCTTCTACCTATCTTGAGTTGCCTTTAACCGCTCTCGGATAACCTTGACCTTATCATTTGTTAGATCAATCAATTTCACATTCACCAATTTCCTCTCACCTACTTCATCCCAATAGAGCGGAGTTCGGCACTTCCTTCCATACAAAGCCTCGTATGGTGCCATTCCAATACTAGACTGAAAACTATTATTATACGCGAACTCCACCAATGGCAAGTGTCTGTCCCAACTCCCAATAAAGTCAATGACACAAGCCCGTAACATATCCTCCAAGGTCTGAATAGTTCTCTCAGATTGACCATCTGTTTGCGGATGAAAGGCAGTACTAAATCTTAATTTAGTTCCAAGAGCTTCTTGAAATTTCGGCCAAAATCGAGAAGTAAACCGAGGGTCTCGATCTGACACAATAGAAACTGGAACTCCATGTAATCTCACAACCTCATCTATATAAAGTCTTACCAGCCTCTCAATAGAATACGTGCTATGGATAGCCAAGAAATGGGCAGACTTAGTCAATCTATCCACAATCACCCAAATAGCATCCTTCCCACTTTGTGTCCGCGGCAAACCCAATACAAAGTCCATAGTCACGTGTTCCCACTTCCATTCAAGAATCGGTAAAGGTTGAAGAGTACCTGATGGTTTTTGATGCTCCGCCTTAATCTGTTGGCATGTGAGACATTTCGCTACAAACTCTACTATGTCTCATTTCATACCCGACCACCAATAACTTTCTTTAATAGTTTGATACATCTTGGTGCTTTTGGGATGTAAAGCGTAGGCGGAAGAATGAGCTTCCTCCAAAATAGCTCGTCTCAACTGATCATCCTTAGGGACACAAATTCGATCTCTAAGCATCAAAGTACCATCATCGCTAAGTCTAAACTCACTAGTTTCTCCATCTTGAAGCTTTTGAACTTCCCGTTTCAACCAATCATCAGATTTCTGCAATTCTCTAATCTGATTCAACAATGAAGGTCTCACGACGAAACTAGCAAGTAGGGTTTCATCCTCACCATTATTCAACTGGATCCCTAGAGATTTCATCTCAAGTAACATCGAAAAATAAGAACTCCGAAGTGTTGCTAATGACAATGAGGATTTACGACTTAAGGCATCCGCTACCACATTTGCTTTTCCCGAATGATAATCAATCACTAAGTCATAATCCTTAATCAACTCCGACCATCGTCTCTGTCTCAAGTTAAGCTCTTTCTGGGTGAGCAAATACTTCAAACTCTTATGATTAGTAAAAATCCAGCAACGCTCAACATATAAATAATGTCTCCAAATCTTCAATGCGAAGACTACTGCTGCTAACTCCAAGTCATGAGTAGGGTAATTCGTCTCATGCTTTTTCAACTGTCGGGAAGCGTAAGCTATTACTTTCTCATCCTGCATCAACACACACCCTAATCCCAACTTAGATGCATCACTATGTACCACAAATTCTTTTTCACTAACAGGAAATGTTAAAACGGAAGCAGAAGTTAACCGGTTCTTTAGCTCCTAAAATCGATTCTCACAAACATCATCCCACTCATACTTAACTCCTTTACGAGTCAAACGAGTCAGAGGAGCTGGTATCAAAGAAAATCCCTGAACAAATCTTCGGTAATAACCAGCTAAGCCAAGGAAACCACGAATCTCAGTTACCGTTCTCGATTGCTCCCATTGCAAGATTGCCTCAATCTTCTTGGGATCGACATAAATTCCAGCTCCGGACACCACATGTCCCAAGAAAACCACTTCCTTCAACCAGAATTCACATTTAGAGAACTTGGCATAGAGTTGTCTCTCGCGCAAAGTTTGCAACACAATGCGCAAATGGGCAGCATGTTCATCATCATTCTTCGAATAAACCAGGATGTCATC
>NC_030859.1:10048202-10072142 GCF_000208745.1 Theobroma cacao | reverse complement strand
CGAGATTACATAAGATGGTAATACTCGACGTTCCCCTACAAACACAATCTCTACTTCCTCCGAATTTCGAAGAACAACTTCTTTTCGAAAACAATCCACATTCGCTCGATGTGCAGTTAACCAGTCCATACCCAATATTAAATCAAAATCCAAGATCTCTAGAGGAATTAAGTCACCCCTAAATTCTTCCTCACCTACCCTTACCCCACAGTCTCTATAACAAGTATTTCTAATCAACTGTTCTCCTAAAGGGGTATGCACTATAATTTCTCCCTCTAATGGTGACAGGTTTCTATCAGCAATTGATGCAAATGTCGTACTCACATAAGATCTATCTGAGCCAGAATCTATCAAAACATAAGCATTTTTATCAAATAAAGACATAATACCTGTCACTGCTCCAGGTAAGACCCTGTGCCTCATCTTCTGTCACAGCGAAAACTCTTGTCGAAGTACGAGTCTGTGGTCTCGAAGGTGGATGCTCCGGGGTATTACTCTCCACACCGAACCGTATGGCTACTCCTTGTCTCGGTGGTAACCCAAAAGAATCTCTCCTCTGCATATCAGTACGAGCTGGTGGAGATGATGCAGCTACAGTGGCTCGTCCTAACCGTGGGCAATTACTCCTAATATGACTCGGCTGACCATAAAGAAAACATAATGCAAGCCCCCTACACAGCCCAACATGATAATTTCCACAATTTCTGCATCTATCAAAACCTCCGGAACTCTTCCCAGAACCAGTCATAGTAGATCTGCTAAACCTCGAAGGTCTCTGTTGTGATGGTGGAAATAGAGGTCGAAGAGATGTCACGAAAACAGAAGTAGTGCTCCCTGAAGTCGTTGAGTCCTTGCCTCTTTTTACTGGTTGACTAGAAGACATACCAGGATTCCTCTTTTTTGCAAACTCAGTCCAAATCTTCCTATTCTCAGTCGCGAGCTTCTCAGCCCGTAAAGCCATCTGTACCATCTCCTTATGTGGCTCTCTACCAGTCACTGTCATTCACTCTCTACTCTCATTACGGAGCCCTTCCTCGAAATAGCTGGCCTGATCTTGCTCAGATTTCACCAGATCCGGCACATATAACATCAACTCGTTAAAACGAGTCTCGTACTCCTCTACAATTAGATTCCCTTGTTTCAAACTCAAAAATTCTCTCTTCTTTTCTTTCTGATGAAAATAAGTGAAATATTGACCATCGAATTTCCTGAGAAAATCGGACCATGTTTGAGGAGTAGTGGAACGGGACTTCACCGAATTCCACCAGGTACGAGCCCTCTTCTCTAATAATCTTGTAGCCACCATCAGCTTCATGTCGTCATCTAATCCCATATCAGAGAGAGTCTCTGAAACCTGATTAATCCAGTCCTTTGCCACAGTGGCATCCAACTCACCAGCGAAAGACACACAACCAAGCTGTCTAGCCTCCTTTAGCTTCTTAGAAATGGATACATCCTGCACTGGTGGTGGAACTAAAGGAGTAGTTGGAGGCACTATAGGTGGAACTTGACCAATTTGAGCTTGACCAGCCATTGCGGTAAAGAAAGCTGCCAATGCTTGTCTTGCCTCGGTAGGCATGGTGGGAATACCAGTAGGTGGCTGAGGAGGTGGAGGATGTGGAAGAGTCCCAGTCGGTTCAACAGCAGGTGCTGCCCGAAGAGTAGACGCAGCTGATTCCCCCTCTACAGGATCTGGCTGATTATGTGGAGTGCGACCTCTTCCCCTCTCGACTGGTCTAGAGAGGGGTGGGCGTCCACGTCGAGGAGGCATGATGATCTATAAGAAAAGACATAACAAACTTAGATGACTTTAAGTTCTATATGCAACTATATGCATTTAACTTAATCTAATCTACCTTGGGGCCACATTGACACTGTAGTTTTTAAAATAACTTTAAAACCAAAAGCTCTTATACTAATCGAATTCTCACGACTCGGTACTCCCCTCGAGCCCGTGACAACCGCAGCGGTATCCCGGTAGACACTCATTGCCCGAAATGTTAACCCGAAACCCCACAAGGCTTTACTATCAGTTTCTCATTTCCCTTGTGAGCAACCATTGTCAAATATCGTGTTTTAAAAGATTTAAACTGTTTCCAACTAAAAATAAATAAAATATTAATTTTTGTCTCATAAGGGTATTTTGGTAAATTTTTTTTCAAAATTTTCGAAACTGGCTAAACGTAATATACAAGTACAAAACACATAATTCATATTCAAAATGAGTTTAAAAGTCTAAAATCTTCATTTAAAACGAAATTACAGTTATTTGAATATAATAAGAAAATAAAAGAAATATTAAGTAAAATATTCTATTTTCTTATAAACCAATATTTATAGAGTTATACGTGAATAATTTTATAGCGCAAAAGCTAAATAAATTTATACATATTGTAATACAGTAAACCAAAATATTTAATTTAATTTATAATAGCAAGAGGGCCTCTAAATAAACAAAAGTAAAGAGGACTGTGAACCTACGGTTTGAAAAATGCAGAACCAACGGTAGTCCTCGATGAGATCAGCTATCTACAACCTATACTGAACCTAAAATGGGTGGAAAGGAGGGTGGTGAGGTTATAAAATCTCAATGAGTAAACAGACATCATCATAAATATCTAGAGTTGAGTACATGGAGACAATAAAATAAATCATCATAAATTGGGTCACAACATAAGAATACAGTTCATTTAAAATATGTAAAGAGGCTTATGAATCTCATAAAAACTAAGCTTGTGCCATAAATCGATTCTCGGGGACACCTTGGCCTAGGCATCCTACCGAGACCGCCAAGGCTATTAAAATTCACATTTCACATAAATCATGTTTTTGTTTTGAAAACATAGCCATTCCTTGGCGTTGGCTAAGTTCCCTCTCACGTGGTGGTTTGGTGTGAAGTGAACCCCAAGATTTACCCCAAGAGATACCCTACGCGCCTCTCCGTTCGAGGTAAGAATATAATGAGGTTTACTATGCCCCTGTAAAAGGCTGGTCCACAGAAACCCTCTACTACAGTGATTAATTAATATATATAATCCACCATACAATAAAACTCAATAACATGATATGACAATTTTGTAATTCACAATCTTTCAAGGCAATCAAACAATTTGCATTTCAATACAATTGCCAATTAGCCAATCATGCCCGATTTATCACAAGCCAATCAATTTAAACAATCAAATTACCACAATTAACAGTCTCCGTGTACTCTATTTTTCAAAATCACTATTAATTTCAAAACAATTTATAATTTAATTTCATTGAAACACATTTATTCATAAAACATGAAAATTTACCTTTTTAAATTTCTTTTTCCATAGAATTCATGAAATCATCTAAAAACCACCCTAGATAATTCAAATGACAGTAAGTTTACTCAAAATGTCTAGAATGCAGACTTTCGACGCACCCTGTCTACTGGTCCTCGGATGCAATTTCCTTGCCTTTATCGGAGGACTCACCACCTTGACATAGTACAAAATCGAGAAATTCACTACATTGGTACTAAATTGAAATTAAACTAATTTAGACTACTAATGCATAATATTGAATGCAAAAATGCACTGGTAACTATCTAAACTCAGTATTGGCCTAATTCGTCTTATCACCCGATTAAATTACTAACAAGTCCAATTTAATCCCAAATTAATTTTTTTCAGTTTCTATACCTCAATTGCACCCAAATTGACTTGATGTCCCTCAGTGTGGTGCAAATTATCAGTTTTGATGGCAAATTACGAAAATACCCCTAATGGGTAAAAATTCATATTTTTGCTCCGAAAATTCTCATTATTTTTCTAGGCTCATAATTCATCATTTCTTAACCAATTCTCCTAGAATAAAAATCAAACTCATCCTCACTCATACATGGTAAATTCGGCCATTAATGGTTGTGGGAGAAAATAAATTCTTTTCTTATTGTTCTGTTTCTAAATATGCTAAACTAACTAAAAACACTAACATAACTTAAAATCAAATTAATCTAATAACTTTCTCTCTCCTAACCCATTTTGATCAGCCAACAATTCATCATAAAAACATGTAATTTAAGCATGGAAAATAAGGAGAAATGCTTAAGGAAAATAGATTTCAAGCTTAAGTTAAAAAATCCTACCTTTTTCACTTGTGTTCCTTGATTTTCCACACTTTTTCTCTTGAAATTCCTCACCTAGGGTTTGTTTTTCCTCTCTTTCTCTCGCTTCCTTGCTTGGCCGAATATTTGGAGAGTAATGGGCTGATTTATGTTGATTTTTTTAGTTAAATAATAAAATATCGCAAGCTTGACACATGGCATTTTCTTATTGGTCCATTTTTAAAATTTTAAAAATTTAAACATTTTATCTCCACCACATGATTAATCAAGGGACAAAGATGAAGATAAAGGAAGACCATGTGCTGGAAAAAATGTCCTGATGGTGGAAAATTACAATTTTCCCCTGGGTTGGCAAAATTACCATTTTACCCTTTTACTCCAAATTACACCGAAATTAAAATTTTTCACTTCTAAACCTCAAATCATACTCCAATAAGTCAAATTATACTCCAATAAGTCAAATGGGGTCAAAAAAATCTTTTCTAAATATTTCATTTTGTCCTCAGTTGGCAAATGACCATTTTGCCCCTGGATAGTGAAAATTTCGATTCGACTCCAAATTGATCCTCAATCTCCGAATTACCATTTTGAGTCATCCTTGGATTGTGACGATCTTAATCTCACCTTAAAATTCCTATTTGATCTAGTTCGATGATTAAATCAACTTTGTTGTACCTCTAGGTACAATACCGACTTTGGTAAATTTTTCGGGACTCTCCTAGCATACAATCATGCTATCATCACATGTACGTCATGAATAGTATTTAATAAGGTCGGGCTTTACAGCACTACCCCCCTTAAAATAAAATTTTGGCCTCAAAATTTCACTTACCAGATTCGAAGAAAAGATATGGATATTGGTTTCTCATCTGGCCCTCGGCTTCCCATGTCATCTCCTCCATTCGAGCATTCTTCCGCAATACTTTCACCATTGGAATGCTCTTGTTCCTTAGCACTCGATCCTTTCGATCTAGAATACGTACAGGCTGCACCTCGAACTTCAAATCCTCATGCAACTCAATGGGAGGTGTCTCTAAAATGTGAGAGGGATCGAAAACATACTTTTTCAACATCGAGACGTGGAAGACATTATGAATCCGATCTAACTCTGGGGGTAATTCAAGTCTATAAGCCACTAGCCCAATCCTTTCAATGATACGAAAGGGTCCAATGTATCTTGGATTGAGCTTTCCCCTCTTCGCGAATCGAATCACACCTTTCATCATCCAATAAATATCACAAATTATCATAATAGTATAATCAAATAAGATTTAATACTTGGAATTTTCAAATTATTACCTTTTCAAGGAGAAACCTTAAGAAAAACTTTATCGTCGACTTCAAACTCCAAATCTTTCCTTCGTTTATCCGAATAATTCTTCTGCCTATCTTGAGTTGTCTTTAACCGCTCTCGGATAACCTTGACCTTATCATTTGTTAGATCAATCAATTCCACATTCACCAATTTCCTCTCACCTACTTCATCCCAACAGAGAGGAGTTCGACACTTCCTTTCATACAGAGCCTCGTATGGTGCCATTCTAATACTAGACTGAAAATTGTTATTATACGCGAACTCCACCAATGGCAAGTGTCTGTCCCAACTCCCAATAAAGTCAATGACACAAGCCCGTAACATATCTTCCAAGGTCTGAATAGTTCTCTCAAATTGACCATCTGTCTGCGGATGAAAGGTAGTACTAAATCTCAATTTAGTTCCAAGAGCTTCCTGAAATTTCAGCCAAAATCGAGAAGTAAACCGAGGGTCTCAATCTGACACAATAGAAACTGGAACTCTATGCAATCTCACAACCTCATCTATATAAAGTCTTGCCAGCCTCTCAATAGAATACGTGCTATGGATAGCCAAGAAATGGGCGGACTTAGTAAATCTATCCACAATCACCCAAATAACATCCTTCCCACTTTGTGTCCGTGGCAAACCCAATACAAAGTCCATAGTCACGTGTTCCTACTTCCATTCAGAAATCGGTAAAGGTTGAATAGTACTTGACGGTTTTTGATGCTCCGCCTTAATCTATTGGCATGTGAGACATTTCACTACAAACTCTGCTATGTCTCGTTTCATACTCGGCCACCAATAACTTTCTTTAATAGTGCAATACATCTTGGTGCTTCCGGGATGTAAAGAGTAGGCGAAAGAATGAGCTTCCTCCAAAATAGCTCGTCTCAACTAATCATCCTTAGGGACACAAATTCGGTCTCTAAGCATCAAAGTACCATCATCGTTGAGTCTAAACTCACTAGTTTCTCCATCTTGCAACTTTTGAACTTCCCATTTCAACCAATCATCATATTTCTGCAATTCTCTGATCTGATTCAACAATGAAAGTCTCATGACGAAATGAGAGCGGAGGTTAACCGGTTCTTTAGCTCCTGAAATCAATTCTCACAAACATCATCGCACTCATACTTAACTCCTTTACGAGTCTAACGAGTCAGAGGAGCTGCTATCAAAGAAAATCCCTAAATAAATCTCCGGTAATAACCAACTAAGCCAATGAAACTACGAATCTCAGTTACCGTTCTCGATTGCTCCCATTGCAAGATTGCCTCAATCTTCTTAGGATCGACATAAATTCCAACTCCGGACACCACATGTCCCNGGGAGCGGAGATTAACCGGTTCTTTAGCTCCTGGAATCGATTCTCACAAACATCATCGCACTCATACTTAACTCCTTTACGAGTCTAACGAGTCAGAGGAGCTGCTATAAAAAAAAATCCCTAAACAAATCTCCGATAATAACCAACTAAGCCAATGAAACTACGAATCTCAGTTACCGTTCTCGATTGCTCCCATTGCAAGATTGCCTTAATCTTCTTAGGATCGACATAAATTCCAACTCCGGACACCACATGTCCCAAGAAAATCACTTTCTTCAACCAGAATTCACATTTAGAGAACTTGGCATAGAGTTGCCTCTCACGCAAAGTTTGCAACACAATGTGCAAATGGACAGTATGTTCATCATCATTCTTCGAATAAACCAGGATGTCATCTATGAATACTATCACAAACTTATCCAAGTATGGATGGAACAACCTATTCATAAGATCCATAAAAACTGCCACAGCATTAGTCAAACCAAACGGCATCACTAGAAACTCATAATGCCCAAAACGCATCCTGAAGGCAGTCTTGCGTACATCCAGCTCCTTAATCCTCAACTAATAGTACCCAGATCTCAAATCAATCTTAGAGAATACCATAGCACCTCGTAATTGATCAAAAAGATCATCTATCCGAGGTAAAGGGTATTTATTCTTGATGGTCACTCGATTCAGCTGACGGTAATCGATACATAATTGAAGAGTGCCATCCTTCTTCTTTACAAATAGGACTAGTGCTCCTGAAAGAGAAATGCTAGGGCGAATGAAACCTTTATCCACCAAATCTTGCAACTGGACTTTCAATTCCTTCAACTCTGCCGGAGCCATTCTATATGGAGGAATAGAAATAGGTGTCGTACTCGAAAGTAAATCAATAGGGAACTCAAGCTCTCGATCAAGAGGTAGTCCCGCTAAATCATCAGGAAATACATCAGGAAACTCACTTACTATTGGGACATCCTCTAACCTAGGCTCCCTCTTTGAAGTATCAATCACGTATGCCAAATAAGCCAGATACCCTTTTTGCACTAATTTCGAAGCTTTGATGTCCGAGATTACATAAGATGGTAATACTCGACGTTCCCCTACAAACACAATCTCTACTTCCTCCGAATTTCGAAGAACAACTTCTTTTCGAAAACAATCCACATTCGCTCGATGTGCAGTTAACCAGTCCATACCCAATATTAAATCAAAATCCAAGATCTCTAGACGAATTAAGTCACCCCTAAATTCTTCCTCACCTACCCTTACCCCACAATATCCATAATAAGTATTTCTAATCAATTGTTCTCTTAGAGGGGTATGCACTACAATTTCTCCCTCTAATGGTGACAGGTTTCTATCAGCAATTGATGCAAATGTAATACTCACATAAGATCTATCTAAGCCAGAATCTATCAAAACATAAGCATCTTTATCAAATAAAGACATAATACCTGTCACTGCTCTAGGTTGGACCCGTGCCTCATCTTCCGTCACAGTGAAAACTCTTGTCGAAATACGAGTCTGTGGTCTTGAAGGTGAATGCGTCGGGGTATTACTCTCCACACCGGACCGTATGGCTACTCTTTGTCTCGGTGGTAACCCAAAAGAATCTCTCCTCTACATATCAGTGTGAGCTGGTGGAGATAATGCAACTACAGTGGCTCGTCCTAACCGTGGGCAATTACTCCTAATATGACCCGTCTGTCCACATTTGGAACATCTTGTTGGCCCTCTACATAGCCGACTATGATAATTCCCATAATTTCTGCATATTTCAAAACCTCCGAAACTCTTCCCAGAACCAGTCATAGCAGATCTGCTAAACCTCGAAGGTCTCTGCTGTGATGGTGGAAATGGAGGTCGAGGAGATGTCACAAAAACAGAAGTAGTGCTCCCTGAAGTCACTGAGTCCTTGCCTCTTTTTACTGGCTGACTAGAAGACATACTAGGATTCTTTCTTTTTGCAAACTCAGTTCGAATCCTCTTATTCTCAGTCATGAGCTTCTCAGCCCGTAAAGCTATATGTACGACCTCCTTATGTGGCTCCCTACCAATCACTATCATTCGCTCTCTAATCTCATTATGGAGCCCTTCCTCGAAATAACTAGCCTGATCCTGCTCAGATTTCACCAGATCTGGCACATATAACATCAACTCGTTAAAACGAGTCTTGTACTCCTCTACAGTTAGATTCCCCTGTTTCAAACTCAAAAATTATGTCTTCTTTTCTTTCTGATGAAAATAAGTGAAATACTGACCATCGAATTCCCTGAGAAAATCGGACCATGTTTGAGGAGTAGTGGAACGGGACTTCACCAAATTCCACCAAGTACGAGCCCTTTTCTCTAATAATCTCGTAGCCACCATCAGCTTCATGTCGTCATCTAATCCCATATCAAAGAGAGTCTTTGAAACCTGATTAATCCAATCCTTTGCCATAGTGGCATCCAACTCACCTGCGAAAGACACACAACTGAGCTGTCTAGCCTCATTTAGCTTCTTAAAAATGGATACATCCTGTACTGGTGGTGGAACTAAAGGAGTAGTTTGAGGCACTATAGTTGGAACTTGACCAGTCTGAGCTTGACCAGCCATTGCAGTAAAGAAAGCTGCGAATGCTTGTGCTGCCTCGGTAAGCATGGCGGGAATACCAGTAGGTGGCTGAGGAGGTGGAAGATGTGGAAGACTCTCAGCCTGCTCAGTAGCAGGTGCAGCCCGAATGGTGGATGCAGTTGATTCCTCCTCTACTGTATCTGGCTGATGACGTTGGGAACGACCTCTTCCCCTCCCAACCGATCTAGTGAGAGGTGGGCGTCCGCGTCGAGGAAGCATTATAATCTATAAAAGAATACGAGCAAGTTTAGGTAACCTTAGGCTCTATATGCAGATGCATGCATTCTATTTAACCCAACCTAACATAACTTAATCCGAGGCCACACTGATATTGTAAATTTTTAAAACAACTTTAAAACTAAAAACTTTGATCTTTAAAACCAAAGGCTCTAATACCAATCGAATTGTCACGACCTGGTACTCCCCTCGAGCCCATGACAACCGTCGCGGTGTCCCGGTAGACACTCATTGCTCGGAATGTCAACCTGAAACCCCGCAAGGCTTTACTATCAGTTTCTTTGTTCCCTTGTGAGCAACCATTGTCAAATATCGTGTTCTAAAAGATTTTAAGCCGTTTCCAACTTAAAACAAATAAAATATTAATTTTCGTCTCACAGGGATATTTTGGTCATTTTTCTCAAAAACTTTGAAACTGGCTAAAATGTAACATACAAGTACAAAAGACATAATTCATAATCAAAATGAGTTTAAAAGTCTAAAATCTTCATTTAAAACGAAATTAAGGTTATTTGAATATAATAAGAAAATAAAAGAAATATTAAGTAAAATATTCTATTTTCTTATAAAACAATATTTATAAAGTTATACGTGAATAATTTTTTTAGAGCGTAAAAGCTAAATAAATTTATACATACTGTAATACAGTAAGCCAAAATATTTAATTTAATTTATAATAACAAGAGAGCCCCTGAATGAACAAAAGTAAAGAGAACTGTGAACCTACGGTTTGGAAAATGCAAATCCAACAGTAGTCCTCGATGAGATCAGCTATCTATAGCCTATACTGAACCTGAAATGGATGGAAATGAGGGTGGTGAGATTATAAAATCCCAATGAGTAAATAGACATCATCATAAATATCTAAAGTTGAGTACATGGAGACAACAAAATAAATCATCGTAAACTGGGTCTCAGCATAAAAATACATTTCATTTAAAATATGTAAAGAGGCTTATGAATTTCATAGAAACTAGACTTGTGCCATAAATTCATTCTCAAGAACACCTTGGCATAGGCATCCTATCGAGACCGCCAAGGCTATTAAAATTCACATTTCACATAAATCATATTTTTTGTTTTGAAAACATAGCCATTTCTTGGCGTTGGCTGAGTTCCCCCTCACGTGGTGGTTTAGCGTGAAGTGAACTCTAAACTTTACCTCAGGAGATACCCTACACGCCTCTTCGTTCGAGGTAAGAATATAATGGGGTTTACTATGCCCCTCTAAAAGGCTAGTCCACAGAAACCCCCTACTGCAGTGATTAATTAATATATATAATCCACCATACAATAAAACTCAATAACATGATATGGCAATTTTGTAATTCACAGTCTTTCAAGGCAATCAAACAATTCGCATTTCAATACAATTGTCAACTAGCCAATCATGCCCAATTTATCATAAGCCAATCAATTTAAACAATCAAATTGCCACAATTAACAGTCTCCGTGTACTCTATTTTTCAAAATCACTATTAATTTCAAAATAATTTATAATTTAATTTCATTGAAACACATTTATTCATAAAACATGAAAATTTACTTTTTAAAATTTTTTTTTCCATAGAATTCATGAAATCATCTAAAACCCACCCTAGATAATTAAAATGACAGTAAGTTTACTCACAATGTCTAGAATGCAGACTTTCGACGCACTCTGTGTACTGGTCCTCGGATGCAATTTTCTTATCTTTATCGGAAGACTCACCACCTTGACACAGTATAAAATTGAGAAGTTCACTACATTCGTACTAAATTGAAATTAAACTAATTTAGACTATTAATGCATAATATGGAATGCAAAAATACACTGGTAACTATCTAAACCCGATATTGGCCTAATTCATCTTATCACTAGATTAAATTACTAACGAGTCCAATTTAATCCCAAATTAATTTTTTTCAGTTTCTATACCTCAATTGCACCCAAATTGACTTCATGTCCCTCAGTGTGGTGCAAATTATCAGTCTCGACAACAAATTACGAAAATACCCTTAATGGGTAAAAATTCATATTTTTGCTCCGAAAATTCCCATTATTTTTCTAGGCTCATAATTCATTATTCCTTAACCAATTCTCCTAGAATAAAATCAAACTCATCCTCACTTAATACATGGTAAATTCAGCCATTAATGGTTGTGGGAGAAAATAAATTCTTTTCTTGTTGTTTTGTTTCTAAATATGCTAAACTAACTAAAAACACTAACATAACTTAAAATCAAATTAATCTAACAACTTTCTCTCTCCTAACCCATTTTGATCAGCCAACAATTCATCATAAAAACATGTAATTTAAGCATGGAAAATAAGGAGAAATGCTTAAGGAAAATAGATTTCAAGCTTAAGTTGAAAAATCCTACCTTTTTCACTTGTTTTCCTTGATTTTCCACACTTTTTCTCTTGAAATTCCTCACCTAGGGTTTGTTCTTCCTTTCTTTCTCTCTCTTCCTTGCTTGGCCGAATATTTGGAGAGTAATGGGCTGATTTATGCTGATTTTTTAGTTAAATAATAAAATATCCTAAGCTTGACACATGACATTTTCTTATTAGTCCATTTTTAAAATTTTAAAACTTTAAACATTTTATCTCCACCACATGATTAGTCAAGGGTCAAAGATGAAGATAAAGGAAGACCATGTGCTGGAAAAAATGTCCTGATGGTGGAAAATTACAATTTTGCCCCTAGAGTGGTAAAATTACCACTTTACCCTTTTACTCCAAATTATACCGAAATTAAAATTTTTCACTTCTAAACCTCAAATCATACTCCAATAAGTCAAATTATACTCCAATAAGTCAAATGGGGACAAATAAATATTTTTTAAAATTACCATTTCGTCCCCAAGCGGCAAATGACCATTTTTTCCCTAGATAGTGAAAATTTCGGTTTGACTCCAAATTGATCCTCAAACTCTGAATTACCATTTTGAGTCATCCTTGGACTGTGACACTCTTAATTTCACCTTAAAATTCTTATTTGATCTAGTTCGAGGATTAAATCAACTTTATTGTACCTCTAGGTGCAATACCGACTTTTGTAAATTTTTCGAGACTCTTCTAGCATGCAATCATGCTTTCATCACATGTATGTCATGAATAGTATTTTATAAGGTCGGGCTTTACATGAGCAAACAGCATTTCATGTCCTATCATGTGCCGTGAACAGCCACTGTCCAAGTACCAAGGCTGTTTCTTTTTGAGTTGAGCTCTTGAACATATCTCCTTTAAGTCCAGCTCAACCTACAAAACAGAATTTCAATTTTTCTTTATAGGTACCCATACTTTGATGGGTCCTTGAGTGTTTGTTGCAACAAAAGATCCCTTAGGAACCCAGATTTTCTTCACTTTTTGCACTCTTCTTTTCTTAAAACAGTCATATGATAAATGACCATGTTTACCACAATTATAACATCTAGGTAATGCTTTAGCTGAATTTTTATTGTGGTATACATCTTTTTTTGAAGATTCATTTTTTTAACATTTAAGAGTTGTGTTTTTATCAAGAATTATTTGCAAAGCTTCAGACTGATTTTTCAGCTCTTGTTTTAAAACCTCAAAGTTTGTTTTTGAGTGTTCTAACTCAACTTGCAAAATATTTCTTTGCTCAAAAACAAAAGTAAATTCTTGTTTGATTTGTTCCAAATCATTTTCAACTGATGCAGCCTTTTTCTTTAATAATTTGTATTTTGAAAAAAGTTTTTCAAATTCATCATAAAGGCACTCACACTCATCTTGTAAATCATCATAAGAATTAATGCAGGGGGATGAAAATACCTCTGTTTCATCCTCTTGTGCCATTAAACAGATGTTAGCTCTTTCCTCAGATTTTTCATCATCAGTTTCAAAGCTTGAAGTGTCACTATCCGACCATGCAGTAGCCACCATTGCCTTCTTGGATTTCTTATTTCTCTTGGGAGTTTCATCTTTCAGTAATGGACACTCAGACTTGAAGTGACCAGGTTTCTTGCACTCGTAGCAAATGAGCTCTTCCTTTTTGTTGGAGTCAATTTTGTTTCTGTTTTTCCATGAGGCACCTTGGTCTTTCTTAAAACCTCTTATAGCTAGCCTTCGGTTACTTCTACTCATTAGCTTTCTGAATTTTCTTGCAACCAGAGCTAATTCTTCATCATCATCACAGGAAAGCTCTTCCAGCTCTTCTTCAAGGATGCTGGCTTTAAGTGCAATACTCTTTTTCTTTTCTTTTGCTTCCCTTCTGTCTTCTTCTTCTTCTTCCTTAAGCTTCAGCTCATGAGTGAGAAGAGAATCACAAATCCCATCAAGTGTGATGATGTTCAAATCTTTAACCTCTCTAATGGCAGTCACTTTAGGCTTTCAATTTTTTGGTGGACTCCTAAGCAGTCTTTTTACTAATTCATGTTCAGGAATAGGCTTGCCTAGCTGACTTAATTTATTTGTGATGTTTGTAAACCTATCAAACATGCTGGTGATGTCTTCACCAGGCTCTATTTTGAACATTTCATAATTATGTATTAGCAGAGCAATTTTGGACTCTTTTTCCTGAGAAGTCCCTTCATGAATTATTCTAAGGTTTTTCCACACTTGCTTAGCTGTTGTACAGCTTAAGACTTTGTTAAATTCAGTTAGGGTTAATGCACAATGCAATGTGTTGATGGCCTTAAAATTTATTTGAACTTTCTTAGTTTCAACCTCAGTCCATTCAGACCTTGGCTTGGGCATTAACTCATTTGTCATTACATTCACGGTTGATGGCATAAAGGGTCCATCAGTTATGATATCCCACATTTCATAATCTATAGCTCTAATATAGATTGACATTCTTGTGCTCTAATAAAGGTAATTAGAGCCATCAAACAGAGGTGGTCTGTTTGTTTATTGTCCCTTAGCCACTACTGATTTTTGGAGAGCCATATGGATCATCCCTAAGGATGTTAAGCCTTAATAACAAGGAACAAGCTCTGATACCAATTGTTGGTCCCGATAATATGTGCTAGAGGGGGGGTGAATAGTATAATTTGGCTCTTAACAATGATGAAAACTAATTTCCAAAGCTTAAGAAAATAAAAATAAAGTATAAGATGCACAGCAATTTAGAGTGGTTCGGTCCAAGACCCACATCCACTACCTTGATTATCCAACCAAGGATTTTCCCACAAATTCACTAAACACCGATGAAATTCACAAGCTTTCACCAAGCTTTACAATGGCTTTTACTAGGCTCAGCCAAAACCTTTTATACTAGTTTTTCACGGGCTTAACTAAAACCCAAAGTGGTTTTCCAAGGCTCAACCACAACCTTCAATAATCAAGCTATCCCAAGTTTGAACAACCCCTTAGAGTGACTCACTACTCTAAGAATACAAAAGAAGTAATAAAAGAAAGTACCTATGATCACTGGTTGATATGAGTGGTACAAGATTCAGTGCTAATTACAAATACACGGAGTAGGCGTTTAAGTGCAGACAAGTCTGGTGAAGCTTTTCTGGTTTTTCAACTTTCTATAGCTCAAATCTCTTTCAAGGCTTCTTAAAAACTTGTTTCTAATTGTTGGAATACTCTTTTATACTTGAAGATGCAACTCTGATGGCAATTTGACAGTTTATGGCCATTTGAAACAGTTGAGGATGAGTTCTTGCCGTTAATCAGTCTTGTAGAGCTCTGGTTCAAATTGCAGATAGAGAGCTCTTAGTCGACTGACTTGGTCGACTAAGTTGGTTCTGTTTCTGGTTGCAGATTCTAGCAGAGAGCAGTTAGTCGACTGACTTGGTCGACTAAGTTGATTCTGTTTCTCAAACTCTTCAGCCCGCCATTCCTCCAATTTGAAACTTAATCAACCAATATTCTTCCTTGTTTCATCAATAGGCTTCCTCCTTGTTAGATAGTTACATCTTGTCATTTTTATTCCTCTTTTTCTTTTTATATACTCTTTTAGGAGTTAAATGATTAATTTCATATATTAATTTTCCTGCACACTCAAGTAAAGATATTAGACACAAATGAATGAAAATGTTTTATTATCATTAAAAACTAATGGAGCCAACATCTGTGATTATACGTGGCAAGGCCACGAGTTGTTACATGTGGAAGGCCACGAATTGATATACGTGGTTGCGACCACATGATTTCTTCGATGTCGGCCAACATCGTCGAGACTGCCATGGCTATGGAAATCCGGTAGAGGGGGGCCTCCCGAATTATTATTATGTGGAAGAGGGTCCACGGGATGATTATCTATGATTACCTACTCGAGAGCCTTGAGAGTTTTTAGACTAGTACTTTTTCGCATGGTGGAGAGATATTGTTTTCTCGTAGCTCCCCTATTTAATTGAAAGCTTTCAGTGCTTTATATGTTGATCATGAATTAATGTATGTGGATGTATTCGATTATTTTTACATGCCACATGGTTTGGGAGCGTGGGTGTTTTTATACAACCATTGTATTTATGAAGGAAATAAATGATTTTGATGATTGAAGTCTATTTTACTATGCTTTGATTTCGGCATTGTTTGCCAAGGAAAGTATTGCACTATGATTTTTATGGAATTATTTTTACAAGGCACAAACACCTTTTTTGTTATTTGGTTTTACAAGGTTATCGTTTTATACTCTGGTTTTACTTTTCAAAAAGTTCTACCTTAAGCTTGTTTCCCATCTACGCCCTACTCATGGAGTCGATAATCACTAAGTCTGTGAGACTCACCCCCTTTATCTCCCTTTTTACAGATAGTGATCGACGTAGTGTGCATTCATCAGCACATACTATCCACCGCGGATTGGTCAAGGCATCTTATACACCTTATTCTGAGTCTCTCCGCTACTTGAGATCGAGTTGTTCATAGCATAATTTGTTTGTAAATAGTGTTAATGCAAATTTACATTTAGAGATTATAAACCTTGATGTATTTTTACAATTATGAGGAATAAAAGTTAAGTCGATTTATAACGACTTTTGTTCAAATCATATTACAAAGAGTTATACGGTTCAAAGCAATTTCATATATCGGTGGAATCAATATAACGTAGTAACAAGAGTTTCTAATAAAGCTTGTTTAGAACTTGACAGGTTCTCCTCGTAAGTCTCGGACACCGGTAGCGATCAAGGAATGGGTCGTTACACATAATATATTATTTTAGATATTTTGCTGCAAGTAAAATACTAGTCACATCTTTGGGTTGTTGTTATTTTGGACAAAAGCCAATAAATAAGAGGAAAAGCTTGATAGTCAAAAAGAAAAGCATAATGTGGCACGAGGAAAGCATTATTTAGTTTGGGTCACCTTTAATTACGATGGTTGGTTGCCAGGTGCCAATGATTGATGACCAAAGCTTCAAAACATAATAATAAAATAACAATGTTTTCCTTTAGACATATCCAAAAGGATGTTTCAATGATTAAAATTTAAACATATTTTACCATAAATGTTTTAAATTAGAATCTCTAGATTGGAGAAATTAGATTTATTAGGTAAAATAATCCACAGCATATAGCAGATTTAGGAACCAACATCATAGTTTATTATTAACTCATTGAAAAGTTTTGTTATATTTATCTTTATCTTATCATTTAAAATCAATTTTTACATCTATTCTTTAGCATATTGTCCAAGCAGAGCACCCTCCACTAATTTTTTGAATGGGTGGTAAACTTATTCAAGTTTAGTTTATTTTTCATCTAGACACAGGTTTAAGTATTTATAGCAACAAAAATTTAAATATTTTAAATTTTATTAATAAATGAATAATTGTTAATAATATTAGAACTTTAATATATTTATATTAAACTAAATCAATATTGTTTTGTTATTTAATTATAATATGTTGTTTATCAATTACTAACTAAAATTTATTACTTTGTAAAATATTAATTACTTATTTATAATAAGTATAAGTAATATTTTAATTTTATACAGTGTATATTTATATGTATTCCTTATATATATATATATATATATATATACAAAATTAATGACATAATTTATATATTATAATATTTTATACAAATTTTGTATAAATAAAAACTAATTATAAACAATATATTATAAAAATAAGGTTATAACTAATAAAGTTATTCAATATTATCATATAAATAATAAAATTTATTATAAGTTATAGTAATGTTTATGCATAAATTAAATATATGTATATATATAATATTTATACAAATATATATATATATATATATATTCATAACATTTTATATTACGAAACATTACTAAGGTGTAATAATTATAACATATTAATATGTAAGATATTTACTATCATTTATTAATATTAACATACAAGTTCTATCATTTAAAATATATAACTTGTAATTTCATATTAATATAGATTTATAAATAAACAAATATATAGTTAATATTAAATTGCTATGACTATGATTTTTATATGTACATATAATAAATTAATATATTTTAAGTATATATTATTAATTAAGCTTACAATCAATTCTTCTAAATTTATGTTAACTAATATTAATATACATCAAGTATTATTATTTGTGTATACCTTATATGGTGTTATATATATATTTACAAATAGCACTCGTGATTTCAATTATTAAAATTATTGTCATGACCCGGAACTCCCATCGAGCTCGTGATAACCATCGTGAAGCCTCGACAGACATTCTTTTCCCGAATACCTTTCGAGACCTCGCAAGGCTTTTGTACCAGTTTTTTCATTCCTCTCTCTTTTTCTTTTTGTTTTTAATAAAATAAAATAAAAATATTAATTAAAATAATCTATTTTAATGTAAAACAATATATATATATATATATTTTTTTTTTTTTGAAACATCAAAAATTAATTTTCTACACATGTAAACAAAATAAATTTATACATACTGTAATATAGAAAACTGGAGTATGCAATTTAAATTACAATGACACGTGAGCTCCCAAATAACTGAGAAGGTTTAAGTCTATAACCTTGCTTTCTAGGATGCAATTCCGAAATTTACTTCTCGATGCAATTGACAGTCTACTGCCTATTCTGAGCCTGAAAAATGTATAGGAAGAAGGGGTGAGATTATAAAATCCCAGTGAGTAGACAGATATCATCAAAATAATCTAAAGCCGAGTAATAGGAGACAATTAAAATAATTCATCCTAACCCATATAAATAATTGGATTTCATCCAATTACTCAACATGGCTTATGTACTTTTCAAAAACTTGGCCCTTGCCAAAAATCCATTCTCGGGGATACCCCGCGAAGGCATCTTACTGAGACCGCCAAGGCTGTTTATTGTCACACACACAAACACATTTCACCTCTGACAACACAGCCGTTCCTTGGCGTTGGCTGAGTCCCAGTTTCACGTGGTGGCCAGCGTGAAGTGTACTCAAATCCTACCTCGGGAGTTATCCTACGCGCCTCTCCAATCGAGGTAAGCTCAATAATTGGGAACCGTGCCCCTCTAATTAGGCTGGCCCACGGAACCCCCGTCACTGCAGTGCCCACTTTATAATCCACCAACCAATAAAATCACAATAGTATGACATGGCTCACTTAACACATTCAAGGCAAATCAAAGCAGTTCACATATTCTTTAAATCATAAAAATAACCAGTCATACCCACATTTATCATAAGCCATTTAATGTAAAATCATGGATAAACAACACAATCATAGTATAGGTCTCCAATTACTCTATTTTTGAAATCATTATTAAATTTTCAAAAATTTTATAAAATTATTTTATAAAATCTCATTTTCCCATAAAACACAATAATTTTCCAATTAAACCATTTTTCCATAAAATCACACAATTAAATAAATCTACTCTAGATAATTAAGACGATAGTAAGTTTACTCACTGTACTAGGAGTAGATATACTCCTATTCTCGGTCCTCGGGTGTAGTCTTTTACCCGTATCAGATAGCTCACCACCTATCCACAATACATGACACAAAAAATTCAATAATTTGTGTCAAATCAATATATATTATTTCAGGCTCTTATCCATGCGTATGCACTAGATAGGGTGTGAAATGTTTGGACAATCGCTTAATCACAGTGTCCGACCTAACTCGCCTATACACGGTGTAAATTTCTAAAATCTCCAATTCAACTCCAATTCCATCCATTTCAATTTCAATTATCCAATTATATCCACAATACCTCAATGACTATGAATGTGGTCCAATTTATCAGTTCGGATCACAAATTACGCTTTTACCCCTAGTGGGTAAAAATTTCAATTTTTTTGCACCAAAAATTCCCATTTAATTTCCAACCTCATAATTCATCATTTTTCCATCTAATTCTCTTAAAATAAAGTCAACCTCATCCTCACACACCATTGGCTAGATTCGGCCTAGAGAAATTCATGGAGAAAATGAATATTTTTCTTGTTGTTTTACTCATAAACATGCTAAACTAACACTAAACACTAACATAGTTCAAAATCAAATTAATCTAACAACTTTCTCTCTCTAAACCCATATGATCAGATTTGAATCCATCATCAAAACACATAATTTAACCATGGAAAATAAGGAGAAATGCATGGAAATGATAAATCTTAAGCTAAGCTTGAAAAATCATACCTTTAAACACTTGATTCCTTGAAAAATCACACTTTTTCTTTGAATTTTCTCACTCTAGGGTTTGTTCTTATTTCTCTCTCTCTCCTGCTGGTTTTGGCTGACCCTCCCAATGAAGAATTCTGGAATTTTCAAGCCTTTTAATAGGCTTAATAAAATATTATTATTTTATTTACCTTTTGAATATTTTATTATTTTATTTTTTTCTAGCCATCTTTTTGACTTTCTTTTTCTACCACTCAATCCTCTTCACTTATCCATGTCTTCCATGAAATTTCTAGACTTTTTCAAAGTTTTAGTGGAGCAAATTTTTAAAAATTACACTTTTGCCCCTATAAAGTGAAAAATTACATTTTTATCCCAAAAACTGAAAAATTACCCATAGACATATTTTTCATCCCTTATACTCATACCATTCTCCAATTTGTCAAATGTGATCTAAATTCTCTCAAAATCTCAAATTTTGTCTGCGGGTGGAAAAATTACGATTTTGCCCCTAGATAGTGAAAATTTCGGTTTGACTTCGAATTGATCTTCAAACTCCGAATTACCATTTTGAGTCATCCCTGAACTGTGAAATTCTTAATTTCACCTTAAAATTCCTATTTGAACTAGTTCGAGGCTTAATCGACTCAATGGTACCATTGGTGGCAATATTATCTTTTAACGATTTCTTGAACTTCTTAAATATACAAACATTCTATCGAGCATGTGAATGACATTATAATTATTTTACAAAGCAGGGTTTGACAATTATAATATAAACTAAACGTAAACGATGAAGTATTTAAAGTAATATTAAAATGATCTCATATGAATTTAATCAATGTAAAACATAATATTATATTACTTAATTTATTGTACATATATTAATGACACAAATTATATGTTATAATGTTATATATATTACAAAGTTTGTATAACTAATTGTAAATATAAGTTTACAAAAACTAAAGTAATAACTAATAAAGTTAATAACTGTAATCATATAAATAAAATTTGCTATAAGCTTACATATAAAACATAAGTGTAATAATTAAAACATATTAATATATATATATATGTAGGATATTTAATATTTCATATTCATACATATATATATATTAACTTATAAAGTTATATCATTTAAAGTATATAACTTGTAATTTCATATTAATACAATAGGTTATATTTTTTTTATATATAATATAGATTTATATATATTCCATAGCTATGATTCTAATTTGTATACATGCATAAAATAAACTAATATATTTTAAATATATTATATTAATAAGTTTATTATATATCTGTCTTTTTAATTTATATTAACTAAAATTAGTACGTACATAAAGTATTATTATTTTTTGTTTAATTTATTATTAGATCTTATCATCTATTTTTATAAAATTAAAAAATATATTATGTTCTTTTTATAAACTTTTTTAATTTTATAAAATTAATGAATTTGGAACTATTAATTTGTAATTTATGATTCAATAAAGTTTTCAAAAATATAAAAAAAAATTGAAAAGTAAAACATATTTAAAATTTTAATATTATAAACTTCAATGTGTATATATTTACTTTTATTAATATATTTTTTATAAAGGATTAATAAAATTTAATAAATTTTATTAATCTTCTATATAAAAAAATTTTAAAAATAGTATTACCGACAAAATATTTCAACAGAATATTACGTTGGTAATAGCTTTTTCCACATTGGAAACTTTAGCAGGCTTTAAATTTTTTTGAAGTCTTAAACTTTCTGACTAATTTCCAATGGATAATTTTTCGTTGGAAAATTCCAATGGAAATTCGTCGAAAATTCCAACCAAAAATTTGATGGGAGTAAATTTTTTTTTGCACTAAAAAAATCTCTAATGGATTTCCAACAAAAATATTCCACATTGGAAATCTGTTGAAAATCTATTGAAAAAAGTCAAAATAAATTTCTGTTAGAAATTTTCAACAGAATTTTTTTCGTTGGAAAAAATCTGTTTTTTGTGTAGTGATTGTTTATCCTTTTTAGTTTTGTTATTAATTCAGTTCATTTGATATTAACTATTATTAAATCTGACTATTATTGCATCAAAATTCAAATTTGTTTTTTATTGTACTTTCTATTTAAGTTTTTGTTTAAATGATATAAAATTATTGTGTTTTGTTTCTATTATCATATTGTCCTTTTATGCCATTGAAGTTTTCTATGACAAATAATGAATGTAGATATGAAGTTTACATATTGATTTGGCTCAATTTTGGTTTACTTCATTTGATGTTTTATTAGTTGGTCTTTTTTTCTCTTGACAACTTGAACGATATTTCTTATAGCTATTTGGATCATAGATGAAAATTAAACATTCATTTCCCGAACAAATTCAAAATAAAAAAAAAAAACACATTGTCAAACAATCACAAAAAATACTTTGCTGTTTTATGGTACTTGAAAGTTTAGAATTTATTTTTAGCACTTCATACACATTGATAATTTATTTTTGATATAATTATTTTACAAATTTATTGTTATATTATTATTACTAATCCTATAAGTTTATATTTAAAGCCTAATGATAGTATATATTTAGATTTCTTTGTATGATTTTTCTTTCTTATTTATTTTTCATTATGTAAAATATCGCTATTCTTTACAATAGCTTTATACGTTATCATCCACTGAACATTAGGAGGAAAAATTGAGTGTAAAGTAACATTTATTGGTTTATTAATCTTTGTTGCAATTGCTCTATCCGTTTTGTTCCATGTCTTTTTCTTTTCATTTTCTCATTTCAATTCTAATGTTTTTATTTTACTTATTTGCATTCTCCGCAATCCTTTATAACTTTGTTTGGTAGGTTCTTTGGCCACTCCTTCCTAATGTTTTCCTATTTATTATTACTTTGCACATCATACCTGAAATACCCCATACTTTGATATGGTGATAAATAAAGTTGATCGAATGTAAATTGAGGTCAATTAAAATGTTTAGAAGTGATAAAAGACGAAAGGAGTAGTTTAGGATAAAATATTTCGCAGGTGAGAAAATAATAATAATTTTATCGGGGGAGAATTTGTGAGATAAAAGGCGATTCGGAAGTCAAGTGAGGCATAATAAGGTATTTTGGGTACCAAGGAGACAAGATAAAATTTTTAGAATAAAATAATATTTTATTAATGAAATAATATTAAAATATTAATATTTAGCCTGATGTCGAAGTTAATCAAGAATAAGGATTATATGGTTGATCCAAGTGGGGGAGAAGATGACAAGCCCGACTCTATAAAAATATTTATCATGACATACATGTGATGGATAGCATGTTTGCATGCTAGGAGAGTCCCGAAAAATTTACAAAAGTCGGTATTGTACCTAGAGGTACAATAAAGTTGATTTAAGCCTCGAACTAGATCAAATAGAGAATTTACGATGAAATTAAGAATTTTAAAGTCCCAGAATGGTTTAATATGGTGATTCGGAGTTCGAAGATCAATTTGGAGTCAAACCGAAATTTTCGCTATCTAGGGGTAAAATGGTCATTTACCACCTGAGGACAAAATGGGAATTTTAGAAAAGATTTTTTTTTTGGCCCCATTTGACTTATTGGAGTATAATTTGACTCATTGGAGTAAGATTTGAGGTTTAGAAGTGAAAAATTTTAATTTCGATATAATTTAGAGTAAAAGGGTAAAATGATAATTTTACCACCCCAGGGGTAAAATTGTAATTTTCCACTACCAGGATATTTTTCTAGCACATGGTCTTCCTTTATCCTCATTTTGACCATTGACTAATTGTGTGGTGGAGATAAAAAGGATTAAAATTTTTAAAGTTTTAAAAACGGGCCAATGACATGATGCCA
>NC_030859.1:10011018-10046637 GCF_000208745.1 Theobroma cacao | reverse complement strand
GTAAAAGCTGTAGGTTTCCAACTTCCGATGCATTTTGGTTAGATGTGGGCCCACGTGTCACTGTAAAAGAAATTTTATGCTTTGGTTATTTGCTTTATAGAATATATGAATATAATTAACTTTTACGCTATAAGAATTATGTACCGATAGTTTTATGAAAATTATTTTACAAGAAAATAGTTTATTTTATTGAATATTTTTATTATATTCAAATGGTCAAATTTTCACTTCAAATGAACGTTTTAGATACTTAATTTGCTTTTAAATCATTAAATATATATTTTCTGCTTACCAACTACATTTTTAGCAAGTTTTGAGATTTTCAAAAAAAAATAACGAAAATGCCCCTGTGAGCAAAAAAAAAAACAATATGTTATGTTATGATTTGGAAATGATTTGTAATCCTTCGTATTTTGATTATTTGATAACTATTGCTCATCGGGGAAGTGTGAAAGCTGATACGAAAGCCTTGCGAGGTTTCGATCGACATACGGGGTGAAGAATGTTTGTCGAGGCTTCGCGGCTGTTGTCACGGGCTCGATGGGGAGTTCCGGGTCGTGACAATACCTTTTTTTATCTGATAATTTGTTAAGTACATCAACATTTTGTACTCTTATCGATGGTCTAATTTCTATGTAAACAAATCTTTATCATTGTTAAAAGAAGGATTGGCAGACAAACAAAAATATAAAAAAAAATCATTTTAATACTCACTCAAGGAAGTTCTTATCTTAAATGACAAGTTTGAGAGATATCTTAACCATTTCCTTCCTGTTTACTTTAATACGCAATCAAAAAACTCTTTTTATGACTTCAACCTAAAATGTTGTAAGAAGGGTTCATATGATAAAAAAAGGAAGCGTTGCAAACAAGTAAGGGATGTACCGAATGTGACAAAGAGGAAGATTGGAGTAGTTCCTGAAGTATTGAGTGTCGTGGTAGGTGGAAAAGAACAAGAAGAGAATACGTATTCTGAGTGAGAATAGGCTAGACAAAGAAGCTCTGAGTGAGGGTTAAGTAGTTCTGAAAGTGAAAAGTCCCTTCAATGAATTGTGAAGGTTCTATATATAGTGCCAAAAGTAATAGTTAAAAGAAAAGGATTTAATACATGTAATGAATGATATTATTAAGGAGAGTTCTAATATTTGGTAACCATTATTGAGAGTTAATGTCGAGTAATGGTTAGAAACTCATTATGTGACTATTGAAGTAATTATATGTAATAAGACTTATTCTCGAGTATGAGTTACTAAATAAGAGCTGTACGTGAATAAGTACAAGAGAAGAAGCTATACATGAACAAGTACAAGAGAATAAGGTAAAAGTGGAAAACACTTGTACTTCAAGAAAAGGTTAAGAGAGAGACCTCTTAACTACCTCCACATTTGAGCTACCAAGCCAAACTCTTTGAAACATCCCAATATGAAAGTAGCCCATGAACCCTACCACTTATTCCAGATTACTTTCATTGTCATCTGTATGAAGTTGGTATTCTATGTGAAGTAGTTTTTCTACTTGTATTAATTGTTCCACATGGAGTAATGCTCCACTTATTCTAGTTGTTTCATGTGAAGTAATAATTCACTTCTTTTAGTTGTCTTGCGTAAAGTAGTGCTTCACTTGTAATGGTTGTTCTCATTATTCTCTATATAATGTTACGCAATAAAATAGGTTCTTTAAAGAATGGGTATTAACCAAAATCGATTATCTACATTTTGCCACCTGCATAAGAATTATTTGTTAAAAATAATTATTATGTATTAATTTAGAGTGTAAAGGTTTTATTTTGTACTGTAATGCATTGTACTGTATCACTTTGAGTAGTAACACCTTGGGCAGTACCGCCTTAGATAGTAACACCTTAACTAGTAATGTTTTAGGTAGTAACATGTTACTGTCTTGTGTAAGGTGTGATGCCAATATTTTGTGTAATATTTGATTGATTACGTAATAATTTTTTTTTCATATAAAATAAGATTTTCAAGATACAAATGGTAAAAAGAAAGTTAATATTTTTCATAAAAACCTTGATTCTGTGTGCCTTATAAATATAAAGCTACTATGAATAATTTTCCTCATTCAGATTCAAAGTAAAGCAAAACAAAGTTTAGAGTAAAGTCAGTTTTTTTGAGAATTTTTCAAGCAAGTAAGTTTTTCTTCTTCTTCTTCTTTGATTTTTTTTATTTTTCAAAAAAAATTGAATTGCTCTTATTTTTCCCCCCTGCATGAAATTTTTTTAAAAACAAAATTAAAATATGAGAAAAGAAAATTTTTCATGCATGAGATGAAGAGATTTTTTTTTGTTCATGTAGATAAACAAATTGTTTGATTTTAGATATAATTATTAGACAAGTGAAGTTAGGTATATTGTCTTCTTATTAGATACAATTAGGATCTTTATGAAATTGGATTATTATTGTAGGGTATCAGATAAATCTTAATTGAGTTTAATAGTTTAAAACTCTCTTTTTTTATATATTTATCTCAAGCATATTCTAAACTCAACAGTAGTGTCTATCAAATAAAAGTTATTAAGAAATATATTTTTATGTGTATATTTTGATAGGAGCCTTTTAATATATTAGAGAAGAGAAAAATAAAAGAGACTTTGCATTTGATGGGAGCTTTTTAATACGTCAGAAGACAAAAAGATGAAGAAGACTTAGCTAGTCAAGCTAGAGTTGAAAAAAACAAATAAAAAGCTGGCCTAGTTTCAAAGAACATTTAAGTGTGTCTATTCTTTTGTTTGCTTACCATACAAACTTGTGATATTTTTTTTTAATTGATATTTTTCTTACCTTGAAACTCACAACTGCAGTTCTGTTTTTTTTTTTTTAACATATCTAATAGGCTTTTGTTTCAAAGTTGGCAGCTTTGTGCCGCAAGCTCTTTCGATTGAAGCTCGCGACATGTGTCACAAGTTTTTTACTTTGGCCGCCAACTCCTTCAATTACATGCTATGAGCTCTTTTAAATGGGGCTCGCGGGTTGTGCTACAAGCTCTTTAAATTTTATTTATTTATTTAATTGGTTTATATATATATACTATATATAATTTTTTTTAGTTTTTTTTATTTTTTTATTATATATTAATAATAAAATCTATAATTTTGATCAATTTTGTTGGTTTTTTTATAATTAATTTAATTTATTTATTATTTTTTGCGCTTGACAAATACATAAAAATCATTGCTTATGTATACTTATCTCTTTTTCCATAATCATGTTTGTAAGTTCTTTTTTCCATCATCCTTTATGCTTAAGACGCGCATCCCTCCGAAGATCAATTATGGTGAGTCTGGAAGGGCTATAACAAAAGGAAAAAGACCATTGCACATAGAAGGAAGAAAAATGATTCCAAATTAGTTGCTCCTAAGAAAATTAGAGTAAGAAAAAATGGTGAAGTTCCTCTTGTTCTTGAAAATTAGGAAGATGAAATTATTAAAGAAAAAGGAGAAGATCACTTTTAGGAATAAGTTCGTGCCAGACAGGTTGACGAACATCCCTCTAAACCTGTTGAATATGATTGGAATCATCTATGCCTAGAAGCATCTCCTCATAAAAGAAGTGGTATTCCAAGACTATCCATTCTGAAGTTCAAGTTTGAGTGTAATGAGTTTCCACTTTCCACTACTAAGTTAGGCTTCAATTCTCAATTTGTTCATGGTTGGGATGAGTGGGTGAATAAGGTGTTGAAAAATCATATTTATGTTAAACTTCTCTTATCTGCTAGAATACTTGATTCTGTACATATCACTTCCAAGTTCAATATTCATAGGAAAAAAAAAAGGATGGATGTGTGGTATGTTATTCTTGCAAGGTGGAGTACTTTTTCTCATACTATGATTACAGCATAGGGGGAGTTTACTTTCACTCTAAAAGATGTGTGTTCTCTTGGAACTTCTTTGTATGAGGAAGTATGATGTCATGACCCGGAACTCCCCATCGAGCCCGTGACAACCGTCGCGAAGCCTCGATAGACATTCTTCACCCCGAATGCCGATCGAAACCTCGCAAGGCTCTCGTATCAACTTTCGCACTTCCCCGGTGAGCGATAGTTATCAAATATCGTAATTCGAAGGATTATAAGTCATTTTCAAATCAGAACATAACATATTATTTTTTGGCTCTCAGGGGCATTTTCGTCATTTTTTGTTGAAAATCTCAAAACTTGTTAAAAATATAGTAGGTAAGCAAAAAAAATATATTTAGTGATTTAAAAATAGATTAAGTATCTAAAAAGTTCATTTGAAGTGAAAATTTGACCATTTGAATATAATAAAAATATTCAATAAAATAACTATTTTCTTGTAAAATAATTTTTATAAAGCTATCGGTAAATAATTCTTCTAGCATAAAAGTTAATTATATTCATATATACTATAAAGCAAATAACCAAAGTATAAAATTACTTTTACAGTGACACGTGGGCCCACATCTAACCAAAATGCATCAGAAGCTAAAAACCTACAGCTTTTGCCGATTCAAGTCCAAATGAAGGTCCTTGTCAAAGTCAGCTAACTATGGAATTCCCTGAGCCTGAAATGTGAGGAAATGAGGGTGGTGAGATTATAAAGTCCCAGTGAGTAAATAGACACCATCTAAACTATCTAAAGGCGAGTAAGTGGAGACAGATAAAATAGTTTAACATATTGAAATTCATCACTTTTCAACTTGTTTCAACCAAATAAAATCAATTCATATAAATCGAGTGATTAACATGGCTTATGAATTTCTTAAAACTTTGGCTAATGCCAAAAATTATTCTCATATTTAGTTATCAGGGATACCTTGGCCGAGGGCTATCCCAAACAGAGTCCGCCAAGCCTATTAAAAAGTTATATACTCATTAAGCATGTTTTTATTTAGAAAACACAGTCGTTCCTTGGCGTTGGCTGAGTTCCCCCTCATGTGGTGGTTTAGCGTGAAGTGAACTCTAAAGTTATACCTCAGGAGTTACCCTACTCACCTCTCCAACCGAGGTAAAATATGTCAGGATTTCGTGCTCCTCTAATAGGCTAGTCCACGGAACCCAGCCCACTGCAGCAAGTAATACCCACCATACAATAAAATTTTGCTAGCATGATAGGGCTAATATTTTACTACCCAGTATGCAAGGGTAAAATAAAATAATTCATACAATTCATAAAATACAGCCTAGTCAATCATGCCAACACTATAACAATATAACATAAGCCATCAATTTCCAATCATAAATTTACAACATACCGATGGTCTCCAATTACTCTATTTTCAAAATCGTTATTTTGTTTCAAGACAATTTATAAAATCTTTTCATTTAAACACATTTTTGTTAATAAAACCTAAAATTTGCCATTTAACTCATTTTCATAAAATTTCACCAAAACCGAGTTAAAAGATACTTTAGATAATAAAAATGATGATAAGTTACTCACAATTCTAGGAGTCGATGTACTTTTAATCCCAGTCTTCAAGTACAATCTTTATACTTTTACCAGTGTAATTTGCTCATCACCTATCCACAATGTACAATACATAATTCACCACATTAATGCTTGACCATTATAAAAGCAATTCAGGCTCGGTGTATATGCATGATATGATATGCAACTTATCCGACTACCGCTTAAATGTGGTGTTGACCTAATTCAGCTTATTACCCGATTAAATGATACTTGTGTCCGATTTGGCTCCAAATTGCTCCATTTCATTTCTAATATTTCAATTCACTAAATACAATTCCAATAATCTAAAATTCAGCCTAACAACCCTCACAATTTTTCTTGAAAATTTCAGCCATTGTGGTGCACTATCACTAAAAATTTTCTCATTCCATTTTCTCACCATAAATCATCATTTCATCCAATTTTCAACCAATTCACTTGATCACAAAATCAATTCATTACTTCTACACTTCACATAGGGTTCGGCCATCGAAGGTTCATGAAGAAAATGGATTCTTTTCTTGTTGTTTTGTTTCTAAACATGCTTAACTAACTCTAAACACCAACAAAACTCAAAATCAAATCAATCTAACATCGTTCCCTCTCCATACCCATTCCGACCAGCCATGAATTCATCATGAAAACATGTAATTTAACCATGAAAAATGAGGAGAAATGCATGGGAAAGAAAGATCTCAAGCTTAATTGAAAAATTTTATCTTTTTTCACTTGTTTCCTTGAATTTTCACACTTTTTCCTTGAATTTTTCCACCTAGGGTTTGTTCTCTTCCTTTTCTTCTTTTGTTCTTCTTTGGTCTTGGTTTGGCCAGCCATATGAAAGAAAATAGGTTGATTTTATACTTATTTTAAAGCTAAATAAATAATGGCTATAAACTTGACACATGTCACCACATTATTAGTCCATTTGTAATTTCTTAACTATTAAGCTTTCTCTCTCCACCATTTAAATTCTTTTAATTATCCATGATAATATTGGATAAAATCCATGTGCTGGACAAGTGTCGGTGGTGTAAAATTACAATTTTGCCACTAGAGTGGCAAAATGACCATTTTACCCCTATGCTTCGAAAAAATGTCGAAATTAAAATTTTTCACTTCTTAACCTTAAATCATACTCCAATAAGTCAAATGTGATCAAAATCTTTCAAAAAATTTCCCATTTTGTCCTCGAGTGGCAAAATTACAATTTTACCCCTATATAGTGAAATTTTCTATTTGACTCCAAATTGATCATCGAACTCCAAATCACCATTTTAAATCATTCCTGGATTGTAAAATTTTTAATTTCACCCTAAAATCTCTATTTGATCTAGTTCAAGGCTTAAATCAACTTTATTGTACCTCTAGGTACAATACCTACTTTTGTAAATTTTTCGGAACTCTCCTAGCATGCAAACATGCTATCCATCACATGTATGTCACGACAAGTATTTTATAAGGTCAGGCTTTACACATGGTTTTCACTTTATCAAGCTTTTCTGAAGAAGAAGTATGTATTAGTGACTTTTTCTTTGATCTACTCAAGAGTTTGACTAAAACTTTGAAGGTTGCATAGTTCTCCAATTGGATAGGAGTTTTTTTTATAAAAAGGTCAATGTTAAGGGGATTGAAATTGGTTCTCTTGAGTACCCAAACCATGAGCATGAGCAAGTGGCTTTAATAATCTTTTGGTTGGCATGACATATACTCCCAAGTTATCCAAATGATGGTATCTCTTCAGCAATTGTTCCTTTAGTAATAAAAATTGTCAAGGGAGTATGTTCTCCTGTTGCTCCATTGTATTTAGGATCTTTATGTAAAAGACTTGACTTGTACCAACTCAAAAATGTCGAGTCAGCTGGGTATTATAAAATTTTTACTTATGTAAATGCTTCCTTCATTTAGATGTGCCTATAGAAAAGGTTTGGTACTTGTGCTCCTGTGCCCAATGCTTGGGTGTGGCATGATCGACTACCGAGGGGTAATGTTCTTGAAGTGATGGATGTTACAAAATAATTCAATCCCAGACCTTAAGTATAGTCTATAAATGGATTTGGTGATCTTGAAATTTATTATGACCTTCATCCTCTACAGTTTAGAAAGATAAGCTCACGAGGTATTAACTTTTGTATATGGGTTCATAGTTCCCAATTGCTTTTTATGATTGAGAGTTCTAGTTCTAGTGGAGATAGAGATTTTCTTTTTATCGAGGTGTATTCTTTTTATAGAGCGGCACGCCAAATTAGATTAGACCAACCAGCTTCGCTTGACTCTTCTTTATCTATAAGCTTTTCTTCTTGTGTTTCTTCATTTCTCATGGCAAGACTTCAACTCCGTTTAGATAAACTAAAGAGCTGTATTGTCCCGATTTTTGATTGAGTTGGTATCCATATTTCTGGATGATTTGCTTATTGGAGAAAGTGTCTTGAAGAATAGAGATCTTTTACTATGCCATTAACTAATCCCAAGGCTCGTCTCTACACTCCTCATGTAAGTAACACTGATGTGTCCTTTCGCTCGATTCCTCTTAAAAAGAAGAAAAATGTAACTGAAAAAGAAGACACTACTCCTTATGCTTCTACTCGCCGAACAAAAGATAAACATGCCTATTAAAAAGTAAGTTTGTCTTTTGTTTTCTTTCTGCATTTTTTTTTCATTTTCTCATTTTGATTATTTTTTTTAGGGAGAATCAACTACAAGAATATCACTTAATTCAATTGAAGAAGAAAAAACCTATAAAGTAGAGATTGAGAAAGAATCATGTGACTCTAAACGTAGTGATGAATCTAGTGATGAGTCTATTGATGTTGATGAAAATAAAGTTGAGGGTGAGATAGCTTCTTGTGATGATTTCATTGCTTTAGATGTTCTATTTCCTTTTCATGTTCGGAGCTCCACTATAAACTAGGTATAAATACATTACTATATTACTTCAATTGACGTTGTTCCATTTTGTTTTTTTTTTAAATTAAGATCATTCTTACTCCCCAAACTATTCAAGATGAGGTTGTTCCTAACACTGAAGCCATTCTTACTGTTGAAGTTGTCCTTGAAGATACTCCAAATATTGAGGTTATTCATGATATTGAAGTTGATATTGATGATGCTAAAGTTACTCTAATTAATCCTCGTGCTTTTTTCTCCCCAATGCTAGAACACAGAGATGCTAATAGTGCTTTTGGCACTCAAGTAGCACGTACTGAACAAAGTGGTAGGAAAGTTGACTTCTATGGTTTTCAAGTCTCATTGAAGTACGTGGAATACTTGGAGCATGTTTTCAGTATAGAGGGAGAGTTTTGAAGTACCTTCTTTGTAAAGAACGTAGATGTCATTTGCTTAATGATGGAAGTGTTACGTAAAGCTTTAACCATTTTCCATGCTTCGTTAATGAGTACTTCACCAAAGGAATTGCAATAAATGTTACGAGATTTCAATGATGCTTGTAACGTTGGATTCAAACTTGAATGCGTCAATGATTGTAGATTTAGAGCTAAAGTTTTTCTCAACAAGTCTTCCTTAGAAAAAAAGTTAGAAGACATTGTAACAAAGATAACTTCACTGAGAAAAAGTGAAGTTGAAGTACGAGAACAATTAGATCTTTGTTAATAGTAGCTCTTCTCTATGGAATATGTAATTGGCAAGTCTTTTGAAATCTCATTTACCTTTTTTTTTTAAAAGCTCGTTTGAGCTAGTACATTGCTATTGATATATCGTATCTCCTTTTCTTTTTGCAATAATAATATTATCATACGCATGTTGCGTACTTATTCCCATTTCGCTTTATTGTATGTGGCCAAAAAGAGAACTCTCAACTTTACATCAAGAAGATTAACTCTAACTTGATGCAAAGGAGATTAATTCAACCCTTTAAATAAGTAAGCATAAGAGCTACGACCAATTTGTGAGTAATAGGCTATGGTCAAGAAATAAGTGATAAAGCTTGCGGCCAATAACATAACATCATTACAGCTAAATTATGAGTGACAAAGCTAACGAAAAAAATATGAATGATAAATTATGGTCAAAGAATGAGTGATAAAACTTACGACCAATAGAAAAATATCACAGCCAAAATATGAGTGGTAAAGCTTGCAGCTAAAGTAAAAGTAATGAATTATGGTTAAAGAATGAGCAATAAAGCTTGCGACTAATAGTATAATATAATTACAGCAAAAATATAAGTGATAAAGCTAGCAACTAAATATGAATTTTTTTAAAGAAAAATGTCAAATTGCAATTTATTAAGCAACGAAGGGTTAAAGTCATAAAAATAGCAAACATGAGCGAGAAATGAATTGTTCTCAATCAGTAATTCTCTTACTTGCATCTTCTTATGGAATATTCTACAGAAGCTTCTACATTCAAGAAGTGATGTGGAGCTGTCCATCTCTTTCGATAATACAAATTTCCTAATAAGCTTTAACATAATGCAATCACTCCTTCCTAATGGAGTCGCCAAAATGTAAAGAGGGTTCTTGTGATAAGAAGAGGAAGCGTTGCAAACAAGTAAGGGATATATTGGAGATGACAGAGAGGAAGATTGGAGTAGTTCTTGAAGTACTGAGCGTCATGGTAGGTGGAAGAGAACAAGAAAAGAATAGGTGTTTGGAGTGATAATATGCTAGAGAGAGAAGCTTTGAGTGAGAGCCAAGTAGTTCTGAAAGTGAAAAGTCCCTTCAATGAATTGTGAAGGTTCTATATATAGTGTCACAAGTAACGGTTACAAGAAAAGGCATTAATGCATGTAATGAATAATATTATTAAGGAAGGTTTTAATGTTAGGTAACTATTACTAAGAGTTAATATCGAGTAACGGTTAGAAACCCATTATGTGACTGTTGAAGTAATTATATGTAATAAAACTTGTTCTCGAGTAAGACTTAACAAAGAAGAGTTGTACGTGAACAGGTATAAGAGAAGAAGTTGTAGATGAATAGGTATAAGAGAAGAAGCTGTATGTAAACAGGTACAAGAAAACAAGGTAAAAGTGGGAAACACTTGTACTTAAGAAATATGTTAAGAGAGAGACCTTTTAACTACCTTCACATTGGAGCCACCAAGCCAAACTCTTTGAAACATACCATATAAAAGTAACCCATGAATCCTGCCACTTATTCCGGATTACTTTCACTGTCGTCTGTGTGAAGTTGTTATTCTATGCGAAGTAGTTGTTCTAGTTGTATTAATTGTTCTGCATGGAGTAATGCTCCACATATTCTAGTTGTTTTATGTGAAGTAGTAATTCACTTTATTTAGTTGTTTTGCGTGAAGTAGTGCTTCACTTGTAATGGTTGTTTTCATTATTCTGTATATAATGTTACATGATAAAATAGGTTCTTTAGAGAATAGATATTAACCAAAATTGACTATCTACAATAGTATAACATGTCTAGATTGATTTCCTTTTCTAAGCCAATTTCAAATGCATTTGATCCATACAAAAATACAATTTACGAAAACAATATAGAATACAAATAATAACTCAAGCAACTACAACCATCAAACACTTTCATCATCGTTTTTTTTTAAATGCTTTAGGCATTCTTTCTATCCATATTTAAAACTTGCTTAATTACCATTTATCAATATGTTTATTGGCATATGCTACATCGCCTTCATACATATATTGAACCCTTGCTTGACTGCAACAAAGTATATTAATACATGTTTAACTATTATGGTAAAATAGCAATATCATTGCCCAGCGCAACGCACGGGTCTTCTGTTAGTCAATTGTTAATTTGCTTCTTGTGGTAATGGTTTGTGGGTATTTGCTGGTGCATCAAAAACTATAGAGAATCAAAGGATCGGCAGACGTGAGGGAATGCTTGGTGTTTCGAATGATGGAGTTTTAGAGTATAAGATAAGACGCAAATGAGTTTATTAAAACAAAGACGACGTGGTTGCATCAGACATTGATTTAATTGAGGTGGCTTGATTAGGACCATGAACTGGTTTCTTTCCATCTTCCTTTTTTAATTTTTTTATGGAAGGGGAGTTACTCAGAGGGAGATTAAACTTCAGTGTAAATTGATTAAAATTAGTTAACTGGTAGATTAAGCATAATTTAAAAAGTTTCGAACTTATTGAGACATCTGCAAATTGATGAAATTCCTAGACAAGAGCTTTCGCTTAAGGTTATTACAAGAGATAAAAATACAATCCTGCAAAGTTGATTGACTTGCCTGTGAAGAGGGTGGGTGTTGTGATTACTAGATAAAATCACTTCCTTTAAAAATTAAAATTTTTTTGTCCAATTTAGAGTTTGAAGTGATGGTAAATAGCATCATCAGACATCGAAGATCGATACTCCCTGGACATTTGATTCCTATGATCCCACTTAGCTAATTCAAAGAGAAGATATTGTTCCTCTGCAATAATATAAAATCACGGCATATTACTGAGACACCACTAAGGTCAGAAAGTTCTTTTCTTGCTTGGTGGTATCCAGCTCCAATATCTCTGTTTATTTACCTCGGATCTTAACTTGAAGAGTCCAATGAACTTTACCTTCTGGGAGAGGTATGGATTTTGGCAACCGTAATGGCACCTCAAACTCTCCAAATGTTGACAAAGGTGTTGGTAGGTATAGGTTTTCAGGTTCAATGTGCACACATAGCTGCCTTGCAACCTGAGAGAATATGAAGGATTTATCAACCATGGAATACATGGAAATAACAACTTAGAGACAAAAACTTCCGTAGTCTCACTCTCTGCAATTATAAGAGCAATTTTTTTTTCTTTTTGCAAAAACATGGGCTGATATATAACACTAAAAACAGATATAACCCACTGTCTATCAAAGAGATGTGAGAGAAACTATTACTTGTGATAAAGAAGACAAGCCATACCTCAGCAACAAGTTCATCTTTTGTCACAGGTGAGCGCAATTCGACTGGGTCATCTTTCGTAGCACGAGCACGGAACTTCTCAACATCGATGAATCTCCTCAATACCTATAAAATGCAATATAAGTTGTACTCTAGATCCAAACAGAAGGCCAACATAACTGCAATTATTGTTTCCAAGCTTCAACAAAATTTTGAAAAGATAATTGTTCACAAATAACAAGTTGATTCAATTATCACTTTCTAGCATCTTTCAGAATTTAAACAAGTCCTATTTCAAATTTTTAACACCATTTTTTTAATGACACATGCTTACTTTGGCTTTTGTTACCCCAGCAGTAAAGGGTCAAAGATCCAACGTTTCAGTCCCCCACCCTTGACCTTGTTTAGTTGTACATCCCCTAAAACGCGTTTTTTTCCCTAAACAACATATGAACCTGAAGGGAAAAAAGAAAGGGAAAGTTCCTGGATTAAGGGCTTTACAGATAGGGCACTAACCAGCCGGGCATTAACTAGACGGTTTGCTGCCTTCTCATATTCTTTTGTCTTATCTTCCACAGTCTTTGCAACTACTTGAACCTCCTCTTCCTCTGGTTGATAAATCTGATGTGCAAGCAGAACACACTGGTAAGTTATGTATCAGAAGTGACTCCAGTGAATCAGGTCACTTCAATTGGCAAACTAGATAAGCAGAATGAGCATAATTATCTAAAATAAATAATGGATTTTTTCCTTCAGCAATATTATACATCCATAAGCTACATATGAATCCTAAAAAGGAGTGAGAGAGCAAAAGAGTAAGCAAGCACTAATATAATCACATCAGGGGATGTATTTCATCCTTTAGGCTATATATAGCAGATGATTAGCATCTAAAAAGTGGCACTACTTGAATCATAATACTAACTAAAACCAGCAGCTACATTTGTTTTTCCTTGAATGTGTCATGACAAAAGGTTTATATGAAACTTTGGTATGCATATAGATGTGTGTGTCTAATGAAGAGCACATTGATGTATGAAAATAAGTTCCAAGCATCAAAGGCAGATTTTGCCTCGAAAGTGAACAGAGTCAATTAAACAGGGAAGAAAACCGACCTTACGCTGCTCCCTAATGAGATGAACAAACTTATCAATATTAGGGACCGCAAGCAATTTCGGCATCAGGTGGTTGCGAAAATAACCAGGAGCAACTCTGACAGTTTCACCTGCTTTGCCAAGCTTCTCGATGCTCTAAAAGCAAATAGAAGTAAAGCAGAACTGAGAAAAATATTTAAGCGTAAATTGCAGCGAAACAATTGCGAAATTTACTGATTGAAAGTTATTCACCGTTGTAAGAATGACTTCCAACTTCCTGTATCTAACTCCTTGACAAGCAAACAAGAGAGGTTGCATCAAGCGATCCTGGTTCTGAACATTCGTGTCTCTGATGATTTTCTGGAGGGCATTTCTGCCATGCTGGAGATAAGCCATCCAATTCCTCTCTCAAGATTACTTCTACGTAAATACAAAGAATTTAGTGCCTGCCAAAGTAAAACTAAAATAACTACAAAGATTTCCAAATGAGTTAACCTTAACTCTATTAATCCAATGCTCTAATGATGGACATTACCAAATGCAAACCTATCTTCAAGTAACAAACTCACAATCAGAATCGTGCATTTACTTACAGGCAAATTTGAAAATCTTGATGTTCAATTTATTCAGGAAAGTCTAACCGAAAAACTGAAAGGAATGAGAGAGGGAAAGGAAGAAGATATAGATGCGAGGGAGCTAAAGCGGGTACCTCAGTATGGCGTTCGGGAGGGAAAATGGCTCGCCGGCGAGGGAGGGAGGGTTGAGAGGAGAAACGGAGCTCAGCTGGGTTAGGTTTTCAGTGGGAAGGGAATAGTCGTTCTATATGGACCCTACAGCAGCCCACTTACTCTGTAGCCTCTCCCTACATTTTTTCTTTAAATAAACTCACACTTGTCAAACGGCGCCGTTTGGGAACTTCTAACACTGTTGCCCGTCTTTTCGTTGCCTCCCTCATTCCCCTTTCTTCCATTTCTTCTCACCGAATCCCTTTCGCTTGGTACTGACTTTTGTGAAGGTTGTTTATGGAGTCCTCCCGATTCAACCGTTCAAAATCTGTACTTTGTTGAGCAAGTCCTAGGGTTTTTGGTTTCCATCGAATTCTCCATCATGGCCTTGAAAATCGTTTTCCTCCTTTTGCTCTTCAGTTTCCAGTTTCGTCTCTCTTTGTCTGGTAAGCTTTTCTTTTGCATACGCGATTTCTAACTCTTACTGTTTTTTTTCTTAATTTACAATCTCTTAAATTCGAAGATGCCTTTTGATTTGATTGCTTATAAAATGGAAATCGAGTGAGATTATTTCGGCAGCATTAACTCAGTCGTTTTACTTGTATTAGGTTCGGTAGAGTCGTCGCTTCGTTGCTTCTTTTCTCTTCTGACTTTTGTTTTACGATTATTCCAGTTTGATAGAAGTTATAAATAAAAAAAAAATTACACTATATTTGGTTGTAATGTAATTGCAATATCTAGTTTGCTATCTTTTGGTCTTAATTCAGTGTTCTTTTTTATTATTATTCTTTAACATTAATGAATTGGAGTTTTGAATTGAATTTAGCTTTTCTTATTGATTTGGAAATTTTAGATCAGACGAACTCAATGGAGTCAGTTCCTGATCTTCAAAAGTCAATGTACATGGTTGTTGATGGATACCCTTGTGTTCGACTTGTCAATCTTTCGGGAGAGATTGGTTGCTCAAGTAAGACTCTTGGAGGATTTTTTAATTTGTTGCACCATACTTATTTGTATCTAAATATTTCCCAAGATTAATTCTTTCGTCTACTGTTTGTCAAATTTTGGTTTTCCTTCCAATGTTTTGTTTCCAGATCCTGGACGAGACAAGGTTGTAGCTCCAATTGTAAAATACAAGGACACCAAGGAGTTGGCTCAGCCATCTGCAATTTTGTTGTCAATGGATGATGTGCAAGGTTTTTTTAGTAGGTATGCCAATCAGTTTTTTTTTTTTGAGCCTGCTTGGGAATGTGTCTTGTGTATATGCACGAATATATCATTTCTTCTTTCTGGATCTTTGTTCTAGGCATGGTTTTCTTTTATTTATTCTTATTACAGAGGAAAATGCATATTCCTTTTACTTTAGAGATTAGTTTCCTCACTAACTGGGATTGTTTACCAAAGTGTCATTTCAATTTTCTTTCCTTGCATGTGTATGCATAGTAATTCCTATTAATCTTCATTTTGGCTCATTGGTATTATACACGCTCTGAATTATGATATTAAGCCTGTCATAGAACTTTATTATGCATTAAATATTCCATTAAATGAAAAACTGTATTATTATCTATACCCCTTCAATTACATTTCTTTTTTGAATTCAGTACATAATCCATTAGATAGACTCTCGAAAGGGCCCTAATGTTATGATACTTAAAGAGTGTGTGTCTCTGATTTTGGTTTCATAAGAACAGGCAATATACTTCAGAGAAATGAAGGTTAAAGGAGGCTATTTTGACAGTGACTAGCATCTGATAATTAGGATGTGCTGAAACAAAAAATGCTGCAACCAAGATGAGAAATGTATGTTGAGAAGACTAGGCCAAGGCCAAGAATTGATGTAGGACTACTAGGTGGTTAGGATTTATGACTTTTCTGATTTACATGCTTGAGTAGAAAAAGACAAATTAAATAAATAAAAGGAAAAGGAAAAGGAAAAGAAATCCCTGAGCTCCACACTAAGGTTCCTTAGGAGTCACACCTAAGGTTGATTGCATCATACAATCACAAAGCAATTATGCTGGAAATTTCTCTGATAGTAAACTATATTTCACTGAATGAGTGTTGATTTATATAGATTCCTAGCATTCCTAATCCTAGAAAAAATAGAACTCTGATTCCTATTATGACTTTAACAAATACTTAGACTCCAAATAGAAAATTAATAAACTTACCCAAACTAAGATTCTAGACTCAAAATCTGAAATTTCTAGCATACCAAAAACTAAGAAAGTGCCCTGTGAACTTAACACTCAAGAAGACAGAAAATGAAATAAGAACCAATGACTTCAACTTAGAGAAACATAAACCTAAGACTTAAATGAACTAATAAAGCCTGCTCAAGTTCCTAGCTCAACATTTCATGGCCATTTGCCAAATTAAGGCTTGGGCATCACAATTAGCCTTAGTGCTGCTTAATCACCTTTGGAGGCTGCTGCCAGTGTGCTACATCAAGAATAGAGATATGCTTCTTTTCTTATTATTATTTCTTTTTCTTTTTGGTTTTAAATTTGAGAAGAATGATCTAAAGGATATGGATGAAAGTAGGTTTAATTTGATTGAGGATTGGGCTTTGTTTTGGTGAATTTGGAATTAAGTTTTCTTAAAGTTAGAAAGCTATTAAAGATCAGTATTCTTGGGGTTAATTGGGAGCAAAAAGATAAGAATGTACTGTTTCTATGTTTTACATTAGTATGTGGAAATGGAAGGCTATTGTAGCAACATTGGATACTTTTTGTGGTAATTTGTGTACATTTTGGGTTATATCATAGCTTATGAGAAAGAGGAAGCCTATTGCAGCAATGCTGGATGGGTTTTGAGGTTATCTCTCTATGTTCACAATCATATTCAAAGCTCATGCGAACAATTCATTTAAGCATAGATGTAAAAACCTGTTTCTCTACTCTAATCACTACACTATAATAAGTGTAGAGAATGTTCATAGTTGCAGCAATAGTGCCATAGTAACTGTTTTGGGGCCAAAGGTATTTGTCATATGAGCTTGATCGTTGGCTGATATTCGCTGATTAGATGTTTCTAAGTTGAAACATTCGGAGAAGGTTTCTATTAAAGAGCTACTAACCCTGTTTTACTATTTATTGCTAAGTTGCTGACTTTTAGCTTTCAATAAGATTATGAAGATTGCAACTTTGGAATGAATGCTGCATACAGATGGTCTTCTGATGATTTTGCTTGTGTAAGCTATGATTCTCTTTGATAATCTTATCATCAAGTACCTGCTTCTGTTTCAGAGTATCAAATGATTCAAGCTTTGCCAGGAATGTTGGTGGTGTTTTAGTTGAATCAGGGATTGAAATCCAAAATAAGCTAAAAGGTAAATGCAGATCGTACTTATTACTATAAATCTTCTATCTACAGAGCTAGGGTGGGTCAAGGAACTATGCTTATTTTGCTAACAGTTGAATCTTCTTTTTCTTGCAGGATTCTCTCCTGCTCAGAAGTTTCCTCAAGCTGAATTTGCACCTTATCATAACACCAGTTATGAGTGGAACCCAATTGTATGTCACTAGTTTATATTAGGATAAGATTTTTTGAGTTTTGAAGTATCTTTGTTAGCTAGTTATTGTTGCCCAAACAATTTCTGTTTTTTCTTTTGTCATTAATACTTGTTGTCATGGGCCTTCATGGTCTTTCCATTACATGTGACATGCTATAGAACCCTGGTTTTTGTGCATTTGCAGGGAAATGGAGATATGTGGAAATCTTATAATTTTCCTGTGTTTTTACTTTCTGAAAGTAGCACGTCAACCTTGCAAGAGGTAAATGAAAGAAACTTCTTAGGTTTTTTCTTCTAGCCTCCTATGATGGTTAACAATTAATGATTTTTTGATTTAGTCTGGTTGCAGTTGTTTTTGTGGAAATAGATTAAGTGATTGTGTTAAATTTCTCAGATAGATTACATTTTCTGATTTTGATAGAATGTTGATACCTGCTTGGGTTATTTCTGGGCATGGTTTATATAAAATAAAACCAATATGCAATGTATTTATTCAAGCTATATTGATGCCATGATGTAAGAATTCAACAGAATAGAAGTACGAAAGCAAGCATATGAAATATACCAAAATAAAAGGCAAAAGATGAAAATATGAGTCTAAAACTACAACATGACACTAACTAGACATTTAAGAGACTATTTATCATAGACTTATGGTTGCTCTACAATCATGGCCCTTGATCTCACAAGTTAGTTTAATTTACTCCGTCTAAGCCATATACAAATCACATGTTATTTATGTGACTCTTTAATAAGACAACAACAATAGTGCAAGGAAATATGAAGACTCGAATAGAGACTAATAAAACTGAAGAAATTGAACTGTCCTATTGGCTTTAGATTGGTGTTTGGATGCTCCTACATCACAAACTGTGTCAAAGTAATCGTCTGCGAGGTGTAGTCAGTACAATTTAAATACCCCGGAACTAGAAATGTATTTGTGCTATAAGATTTTAGGGAACTGAAGTATCTTGCCAAACTAGTAAGATTGTCTGGTAGTTTCACATATTTGGTTAGATTGTAGTCCTGGTCTGATGCAAATTTCGTAATGATTTCACTTACTATGCAGGTTACCATGAAGAACGAGAAAACAGAGAAAGCTTATACTACTAATGTGGCAGAATTTGATCTGGTGATGCAGGTATAATGTTACTACTGATTCAATATAATTATGGTCTTGCACATTTTGATGATTATGTAACTTCTTGTATCATTTTTATGACTTACTTTCTAGTTTTTTGTACATTTGCCTTGGATTAGACAACTAAGGTTGGGACTCATGATTCAGAATCTTGTTTGAAAGAGGAGACTTGCCTTCCATTAGGTGGATACAGGTGAAGTTTCTCTGTTTCTTAGGAAATTACTACTTCCAAAATGCTATCTGTTAGTTCAGTTTTAATAAATTTGGGTTCACGGCACTATAATCTTTTCTATCTGGTATGTATTCAAAGCATGCAATTTGTCAGTTCCTTTTCCATTCTTGTTTTTGTGGAATTATAAACCTCATAAAGTAAAAATCTGATTATTATGTTGAGAGTAAGAGTGTGAAGCACCATTTAATCAGTAATTTGCCTAACTAACACTTGCTTCCTTATTTATTTGTTTTATCTGTGTTTGCAATTTGGCTGGTAGAAAAAGATTGACCTTTGCGTATACAAGATGGAGTGATGTTTATTCTTATGGTGACATAACTTTTTTACTTCAAGGTGGAATGCTCAGAGGGGTGAGCATTGCGCTGCATTAGATCTCTATGCTTCCATTTGTGAATTCCAGCTTACAGAATCGGCTCTGAAAAACTTTTGCAGTGTTAGTTTTGACCCAAATACCCCTTTCCTTTATGCAAAATTCAGCTTCCATTTTCTCTGTAACATCCTACCCTTTGTCATGAGATGGGACACAACCAAAAAAGACTAGCCTACTAGATGAGGAAATTATTCCACTTTGAGATCTCCATGAATTTCTTTCCTATCCAATGTGGAATTGTTGCATCTTGCCTACAACTCCTTGAGTGCCTGGCTTGACATTCTTTTTCTCCTGAACATGTGACAACCTTGTCATAGTTGGACCATCCTGCCTTCAGGTAGGATCTTAGAGATGTTGCACAATAATTGTGAAACGGAATTTGTAGGATATTCTACAAATAAATAAAGAATATGTTAAACCTAGAATATCATATCGGGTTTCTTGTGGATTCACACCAATGGAGAAGGCAATCACCCTGTCATAAGAAATCAACATTACAAACGCATATAAGTAGACTTGGGACATGACCGAACCCTAACATACTTTGGGCTACATGTAAGGTGCAACAACATTGTTAGACTGATGTGAGTCCCATGACACAAAAATAAGACTTGTTTCTAGCCAAGCTGGAAGTTACATAAGACACTTGACTTAATGAAAACTATAACTGAAACAGCTATAAAAGTAACGAAACAGCACAAAACTAAATTAAACTCAACATGTCATTTCTAAATCTTAAAAGGATATTTCAAACTAGAAATTGTATCGTGGAGCCAAATTTCCCTTGTCTTCTATGCACCTCAAGTAAATTCTGCCAGTTTTAGTTTTCAGATGCCTTTCCTGCCCCTCAAAGTACTTAGCATGAAATTTGATCAGGGAATGGGTCAATTTAGTACCACATTGCACAGGATGGCCTCAACCCAAAAGACTAGCCTATCAGGACCATCCTTCTTTGTAAGCCCCACAAGATTCTTCACCTCTTCATAATTGTGTACGCTTGATTCAGCTTCCTCTGCCTCTAAGCACCTTGCATGCCACCTTGTGCTCCTTGGAATTTCTAAATACCTCTTTATTCAGTTTATCTAAATTAGTTGGCATTAATCAGTTCTGAGAAGTAGATAATGGAACTTGTGGTTAGCTTGTTCTTTGATTCTGAATATTGGGTGAAATTATAGCCCTTCTCTGTGTTGTAGTAGTATGTGATCATTTTCCAGTTTTATGGTCCAAAAGGGATTGTTAGGTCATGTGCTGGAAATCATGTCTTTCCTGAAAGATATATATCACAAAGAAAAGTAATTAATTACCCGATGAAACAAAATTTAAACAAAAAGAAATGTTATATCATGTTTCCACATGAGCTAAAACTTGTTTGTGGCTGAATGCTGAATCATGGGTCAAGGATTCTTATGTTTTCTGATGTTTTACATCAATGTTTAATTTTATGCATCTTAATCATGAAGGGCAGTGTTTGGTCAGCAGTCCCACCAATTAACAGCTCATCCTCAAATCAGTCCAAGCCCATTATACTAACCGTGGCTTCGATGGATGCTGCATCATTTTTCCGGGACAAAAGCCTTGGTGCAGATTCCCCTATATCTGTAAGTTCATATTTTTCATAGTAAGATTCATTTCATTTATATGTTCTGTTTTCTGCCTGATTGAGTCCAAAATTTTTTTTCAAATACTTTCCAGGGAGTGATATCATTGCTGGCAGCAGTTGATGCTCTTTCTCGTGTAGATGGTTTAGATGACCTTAATAAACAGGTTTTCTTAGACTTTCATTCTTCCTTGCTACATTGGAGGTGGTAAACCTCCAAGAAATTTTTTTTGTCGTCTAATGTTTCCATAAATTTGGTGCAGCTTGTATTTCTTGTTTTCACTGGCGAGGCCTGGGGTTACCTTGGTAGCAGGAGATTTTTACTTGAACTTGATCAGCAGTCAGATGCTGTTCGTGGCCTCAATAGCACATTGGTTGAGTTGGTATGCTTCGCCCTTGGTTGAACTTGATTAGGATTATGTAAACTGGAAGGGGTTTTTTTACCTACCATGGCCTACTGTTGCTTTGTTACTTTGATCAATTAAGATTGTGTGTGTGTGTGTGTGTGTATGCTTGTGTATATGTATGAAGTAATGGATACTTCATTTGTGTTTTCTATGATAAGTAGTTGACTTATCACTCATGTCAAGCTTGTTCTCTCCCACATATTAATGTATCTATTAATTAATTTGTTTCTTTGTGGTTTGGAAAAGGTCATGGAAATTGGATCGACTGGAAAGGGCTTCAGTCAAGGGAACAAAACCTTTTTTGCTCACACAGAGGTAGTGAATGACTTGTTTATTTTATGAATTTTAATAATGCACCTGTCATATATTACTTTAAACATCCTGCACATGGTTGTTTTGCATTCTTTTATATTTAAGCATTGTACACAGGGTTGTTTGAGGTACACTAGACAACCATATGATGCGATACGTTAAAAAAGTAAAAGTGATGGTAGAGGGAATTGTTGATTTGAATGTTTAATGCAGCAGTGTGTTGAGGCATTAATGCTGTTTGGTAGTGGATTTTATGGGTGAGGGCTAAGTTGATCTGCTGGTGATGGTGGATCATTTACAATTGGGGTCAATGAATGATTTTGGCCCATTTGCTCCCCTTTTGATTTTTCTGTTGAAAGGTGGCAATGGTTAAATCTTGCCTCCCATGTTGGGTCAAAACTACCACAAAGCAATCATAGTGTAGAATGTTTGCTCTATTTTAAATGAGCACGTTAATCATTATTATAAGGAGAATAGTAGTTTCCATGATAGTTGCTCTTAGTTTGTGCCATCCACCAGTTTCTTTTGATTGAGATAGTTTATGATATGTTATGCTAGCATGATTAGGAATTGGACACTATGCCTTCTATGCTTTCATGTGAATGTTCTTGTACGCCTTAAATTAATTATTGAGTATTTATCAACCATTGATGACTAATATATCACTATTTCTTAAGTCTTGGTGGTTATTAATGTAGGTTTCATCTGGTGCAAATGAAGCTTTGGATGCCTTAAAACTTGCTCAGGAGTCCCTTAAATCTGAAGGTGTTACAATTTCAACTGCTAACTCTTCAAATCCTGGAATCCCTCCGTCATCATTGATGGCATTTCTAAGAAAGGTTTCAGTATTAAACTTGAACTCTTATGTTTGCTTTGACTATTCCTAGTTCTTTTTCATTTCATTTTATAGTCAAGTATGTGTACTCATGCAAAATATACCGTTGTTTCCTACTTGAGCTATGTCATTTTAATCTTACGAAACTTTTATAAATTGGGACTTGATTTAGAGAATTAACAATTTGAACTGTTCCATGTTAGACAATAACAATTTGGGGATTTCACCTGTGGTGCAAAATAGGTTCTATTTGGATTAAGGTTAGTGTCTATTAAATTTTGGGGATGTCAACCTTCGTGCAAAATGGGTTCTATTAGGGTTAGGGTTCAAGTTTGGGTTATAACCCTAAACCCTAACTCTAACCCTAAACAATTCAAATTTGAGGATTTAGAGCTTAGTGTGAAATTGGTGGTATTAGGGTTAGAGTTTTGGGAACCCTAATTGGTTCAAATTTGAGGATTTCACCTCATGTGAATTGGTGGTGTTTTGGTAGGTTTCAGGATTGAGAACCCTGATCGATTGTAATTTGGGGATTTCACCCTTAGTGCGAAATTGATTGTATTTGGTTAGGGTTCGAGATTGAGGTTATGGTTGTAATTTGGGTTCAGCTAAGTAATTTGTTGTAATAGGTCTTGACGTGGCTGATGATTTCTACAACTTGATGGTTCACCATTATAGTGAAGTGATGATCCTAGGAAATGTTGATCCCAATTGATACTCTTACATAGAGTTTACCAATGGCATATTTGAAGGTTTAGTTGATGTTTCTACTACTGGCATAGGAATGAGTGTATCCATTAACTCACGACATCCAAAATTTAAGGAGTTATTTGAGTTGAGACCTTATGAGGATGTTTTCAAATTCAAAATGAATCAAGGTGTCAAGAAGAGTGACCTATACTTGGATCTTATACCTGCAATTCCTCTACAAACAATGAATCCTATATCAAGTATTCTATTAATGTTAATAATGTTAATTGCTCTATTGGAAATATGCATGTTACTAGAAATTGTGATAATATTGTAAGGGATAAAATACACCCATTTCTCTAAGTTTTGATCGAAATTACATGAGGGGTTCATTAGTTTTCAAAATGGACACTGCCCCAAAAAAATATTTTTCGCTGGACATGTAGGTTTAGCCGTTAGTCAACCATTAGTGTTTCCGTCAGTTTGATGATGTGGCAAGTGTAAAAATATAATTTTACCCTTGATTAATTTTTAGAATTACTATTATATAATTTTATTAATAAAGAAAAAACTCCCCAAATGGGGAGCCCGATTTGGGGCTCCTTAAGGGAGCATTGATGCCTTGGGTGCTCTCCTTTCTTGGGAAGCTCCTATATTTTTTTTTAAAAATATAATAATAAATTTTTAAATTAATAAAGAAAGGGCATTTTAGTACTTTCATAATTTTTGTTAACGGTGTTTGCATTCTTGGAGTGGAGTATCCATTTTGAAAACTAATGAACCTGCTTGGAATTTTGATTAAAATTTAGGAAGATGGGGGTATTTTACCCTCTTGTAAATGTTGATGTAAATGTAGATGACAATGTAAATACTTATGATGCTATATATGGTACTAGTATAAGGAGAAGTTCTGATTTAGGAAGAGGGATAGGTAGAGGCAGAGGTAGAGGTTGGGTTAGTTCAGATAGTTTTAACGGTAGAGGTTCAGTAGTTGTTGGTGGTTATCTTGGTGCTAGTACTTCAGCTAGTAGTTTAGGCAATTTATGTTCAAGTTCTAATGTAAATAGAAGTGATTCAAGGGACAATAATGTGGAAGAATGAATTAATGTTTCAAGTGAGGATATTGATTGGATGTTTGAGATTGAGAGTGAAGAACTAAAAAGTTAGTTTAAAGGCAATGGGGAGAAGAATGTTAAGGATAGAGCAATAGATAGTAATATTAATAGTCTTTGACTAATGTTAGAAGTGATGTTGAAGAGGTTAATCAAACAAGTTTTTATTCTAATAAGGAGGGGAGAGCTATTGATAGGTTTATGGTAAGCATCTCTTATGCGCTTGATGAATGTTAAAAGATGAGGCTAGTTGATAATATGTTATTTAACAATTTTAGTCATTTTGGAGAGGTCATGGCAAATTATATGAATAAAAAGGGATTGAGGTAGCTTGCAAAAAAAAAAAAAAAAGGGATTGAGGTGCTTTATACTTTATCTTCTCATTTTTAGCCCTTTACAACTCAATCCCTTCTTGAATCATATAGTTTGTCATGACTTTTTTAAATTGACTAACTTTTTTAAAGAACATGTTCTCTAGCAATCTAACGTTTTCACACTCATCAGGTGCATAAAAGATGCGTACTATAGACTTATCAATAGCTTTCCCATCTCTATCAAAATCAAAACTTGCTTGATTATCTTTCTCAACATTACTTCCAATATTAGAGAGACCATCAACATCACTATCTACTACCTTATCTTTAACATTCTTCTCGTCGTTGCCTTCAGATTGACTTTTTCCTTCTTCACTCTCAATCTTAAGCATCCAATCAATATCTTTTCTCGAGGTATCAGTTCCTTCTTTCACATTAGTGTCCCTTGAATCACTACTATTCACATTAGAACTGGAACACAAATTGATTAAACCACTAGTTAAAATACAAGCACTAAGATCAATAGACCTTTTGCCTACACAACAACTAGCAACAGCAGTTGAACCTCTACTACTAAAACCTACTTGAACCAACTCTACTTTTGCCCTTACTTATCCCTCTCGCTGTACCAGATTATCAACATCACAATTTCCATCAACATCAAAATTTACTTATCACAATTTTCAGTAGTATGCATGTTTTCAACAAAGCAATTAACATTATTAACATTGGTAGAATATTTACCTGCTACAAGATTTATTGTTTGTAGAGGAATTGTTGTTGTCAATTTTGTACACGCAAGTATACGTATCGAACAAGTAATATAGATAGTAAGTCCAGAATCGTATCCTACGAGGATTTGCTCCTAATTATTTACTAAGTACTAAAATTATGACATTAATCTTATTCAAGCAACTTGATGTTTTAGAAAGTTAATTAAAACTAAATTAAAGCAACCACTAAATTAATTAATAGAAACTAATAATTCACTTGAGAAAGGCAATATTTTAAAATCTAGGATTATGAGTTCATTCAACACTTCATCTGATACTAGTTTTTCTCGTTATTTATCTTTCTTGGATGGTTTTACTAAACTAGAATCTAAAACTATGGACAAGTCTCTGTCGAGTTGCTTGTACAAATAATTAACGTAATTAGTTCACTATGTGTCTACAGGAATCAGTTAAATTGAGTTCATTAAGCAAGTGTCCTAATGTGGCTATGTATGACAATTGGCGTATGTCTACCCGAATCGCGAATCAGATCACATAAGTGACGTGAACATATACTATTCAAAACTTAGGTCAATCTAAAATTTCTCTGTCTAGTCTCAATTAGATTCACAAATCAGTTAATTGTTGGCCAAGCAATTAAAAACATTAAGAACATATTTGAATAAGCAAAATTACATCCATTCATGATAAATAAAACAGAAACTAATATTCAAACTATATGTTGAAATCCACCACAATCTTAGAAAAATAATTTAGCTCATAATAACAAATAACAACATCCAAAGAAATTTTGCCATGAATCCAACTCAAAGAAAATAAAAGAAACACAAAAGTAAAGAAAGAAACTAAGTGTTGGAGCTTTATGATCTCAATTCGCTCTCAAATTCTTTTGTTTTTTTGCTTTGTTCTTAGCTCCAAATCTCCATAATAGTTGGTTGCTACCTTCCCTTTAAAACCTTCGAAAAAGGTCTTCTAAATAAGCTCCAAGTAACCTAATTTCCAAAATCTTGCTAAATTTTTATTTTTGAAAAATTGCCCAGCGTTGCGGCTTTGATTTCTTGGCACTGCAATGTTGGTTTTTTGCTACAGTAGTGCTGTAGAGCTACTTCTCTAGCGCTGTAGCATTGAGCTCTCGAGAAAATTGTATGGTGAGCTTCCTTTCACTAGCGTTGTAGCCTTGTTCTTCTAGTGTTGCGGCAGTCTATCAACTTCGAATGTAATTTTCATCCTGATTTGATCCAAATTGGGAAAAGTGAAAAACATAAAAGTTGTAGCCTTGTTTCTTAACTTTGCAATGGATTGAGGATCATGTCAATTGGACTTTTGGATTGAAAGATATGCTTCGAATATTGCATCATGTTCAGTCCATGAGTACTACTGCAATGTTCTGACTTAGACATATTTTGAGCACGATCCAATCTGAACTGGGTGAAGCGGTAAACATAAAAGTTATAACCCTTCTTCTTATAAGTCTAGTGGTTGAAGAATCACTTCATTTGGAGTTCTGTAGACAGATATATGGTCAAAATACCGCAACATATACGAATGAAGTCATCACCATACTTGCACAGATTTTCATCAAATGAGCCTTTATCATTAAACTTCCTACAAAAGCAATTAGAGAAATTATCAATACTATTCTTAAAGTAATTTAAAACAAAATAACATAAAATTTAACTAAAATAACTTGAATTAACTATTCAACATGTAATCAAACTTAAATTTAAAAAACACCTAAAATGCTACAATAAATCTCAGATTTAATTCCTTAAGCCCTCAAAATGTATCAAAATAACTTTATATAATAGAGTTATCAATTGCAGGTATAAGATACAAGAACAGGTGGATTTTCTTGTCAGCTCGAAATATTTTGAACAACTTGAGAACATTCTCATCAATTCTAAACTCAAATAACTACTTGGACTTTGAATGCTGTGTGTTAATAGATACACTCATTCTTATGCCAACAATGGAGTCATCAGCTAAACCTCTAAATGTCATTGGTCAACTCTACAAAAGAGTATTGGATGGTTAGCCAATAAAAAAAAAAAAAAATTTATGTAAGAGTATCAATTAGGATAAACATTATTTATGATCATCACCTCACTGTTTTAGTGAACCACAAAGTCGTTAAAAACGTTAGTTATGTTGAGACCCCGTTATAACAAATTACAATAGTATGTAAGTTGAACTTAATTTACAACCATAATCCAAAGAACCCTAACACCAATATCCAATTTCACACTAGTAGTGTAATCTCCAAATTAGAATCGATCAGGGTTCTCAATCTTGAACGTTAACCTAAATATCACCAATTTTGCACCAAGGGTGAAATCCCAAAATTCAAATCTGTTAGGGATTTCAGAATCCTAATGCCACAAATTTTGCACCAGGCCTTAATTCCTCAAATTTGAATCGTTTAAGGTTAGGGTTCTGGGTTACAACATGAATCTTAACCCAAATAGAACCCATTTTGCACTAAGGATGAAATCCTCAAATTTTTAATTGGAACCCTAAACTTAACCCAAATGGAACCCATTTTGCATTAGGGTTGAAATCCCCAAACCTTAACCCTCCACTCAAACTCCAACTGAAAATACGCACAAATGTTTATCACAGATGCACAACAACACCACTTAATTGATGCACAATGACGGTGTTTCCTCAAGCTTTCATTCCTATTCACTTCCAATTTGAAAGACGCTCTAAGGGTTTCAAAAATATCAAACAAATTAAAGGCAATCAATGAACCAACGGTTTTTTTGTGCTTTACGAGTTATTAATCTGGAAAGCTTAAAAAATCCTAACCCTAACCAATTGGTGGCTAGAAAGGATGAAGAGCTGCAAAGGGAGTCTATAGTGGTTAGTGATGAATGAATTTGCTTCCAAATGATGCTATTATGGGTTATTTATCTTATGGACTAAAAATTCATTCACAGCGTTTGCACTTTTTGAGGTAGAGTGTCCATTTCCAATCTAATAAACTAAGAATAAATTATGATCAAAACCTAAGGGTAGGGGTATTTATCCTTTTATTTTTGATACATATGCATATTCGTGAGGTCTTGGGCTGCACAATAAGAGGTAACTCTTTCTCTTCCTATAAACCTCTTCTTCATCCTTTCGTATTTTAGGTGCTAACTCATGACCTCTAAGTTGGGGTCTCAAGTTCTAATTGTTGGGAGTTCTGTTGGAAACATATATTACATTACTTTACTATAAAATTTTGATTTATGGTATGGTGAAAAATGTTTTGTCAATTAGAATGGTTTTATAGCAACCTATGATTGGCCTAGCAGTTGTGACTACTCTTGAGAAGGGTTAAGGTCTAAGGTTGTTCCCTCTTCCCTCTTGGACTCTCACATGTCGCCCCTAAAAATAGATTTTTTTTAGAAATAAAAACTATAGCTTTATTATTGGTCCCAAATATATATTTAGCTCTATTGTAATTGTTGTAACTTAACCCCAAAGATAAATTTTTGGCTTCACCTTGAGTTAGAAAGTCTTGAAAATATAGAACACAAATTTTCAGGCCATTCTTTGTTGGCTAAGTGCTATTGTTCATATGAAGTTTTTTTAATTTATAAGATCTTCCACTACGCACTTGTCTATTTCAAGCTTTTCTGTTATGTTGGTTCGTTTTGTAGTAGAACAACAAAGTAGAATTATATCTTATTATTGGTTTGTTGATCTTGTAGTAGAACTCTTCAACTTCTGGGATTGTGTTAGAGGATTTTGATTCCATTTTTGTGAACAAGTTCTACCATAGTCATCTTGATGATTCATGTGAGTTGATTCACATTCTTGATTGTTTTTCTCTGCCCTCTCTTCATTTGTGTTTAATGTTTTGCAGAAGTTGTAACTTTGTCTTGGCACCATCTATTTTGCAGCAAATATAAACTCTTCAGCAATTGTGGCAGCTGCTTCTCTTGTTGCCCGGACCCTCTATATTCTTGCAAGTAATAACAAGGATTTAACCAGTTCAGCTATAAGTACAATCAGTGTGAATGCCTCTCTAGTAGAAGAACTGATTAGTTGCATGTTGGACTGTAATCCTGGTCTGTCTTGTGAGTTGGTTAAGAGCTATATTTCAAGCACCAACACATGCCCAAGCCATTATGTTGGTGTTGTTCTTGGAGAACCTTCCTCGACACCTTACCCCAGTCAGGTGGATGATGTTTCCAGGTTTTTGTGGAACTTTCTGGCAGATAGAACATCGATTCCAAAGGGCAATACTTCTGTTTGCTCACATGATTGTGGCAAAAATGGTGGAGTGTGCATTAGAGCAGAAACAGATGGGAAGGGAGTGTGTGTTATCTCCACAACCAGGTAACTTAGCAGCTCAAAGATTCTAAAAGTGTGTTATTTTAGTACAGACTTTAAGTAGATAGTATCAGGCCAGCATTAGGAGGAGCACAGCATATACTACTGCTCATTGTATGTGTGGTCTTACCTCATCCCATCTTTCATACTCTGGTTTTCCACCTGTCCAGCCCATGATGGATCATAAAGTTGGTAAATTCCATTCTGCTGAAATCTGTCCTAAATCTGACTTATGTTTGATAATTTCAACCTGATGTTATTGTTACTGCTTTTATTCCACCAAAGATTGTTTCCTTGGTTATTTTCAGTTGATCATACTGATATCCACTTTAGAGCGATAATTGTTAGCATTGCAGGCTAGCGTATTTACCTGATCTTGATGCATTGTCACTCTGTCAAACAGGTCATTAATACTTTATATTTTTGAAACCTTGGATGATTAGATCTATCTTCATGTGCTTGGACTGAAGTAGATAATTCATGGTTGAGTGTTCTCTACTGCAGGAAGATCATTTGTCCAGTTGATACAAAGCCCTATGTACTGTATTACTACCCTATTATCAGTATATTGTTGGTACTCTTCTTAGCAGTTTGAATTGTTAAAAAGTGACAATTTAGCTATGTGACTTGCAAAATGACTGATATAATATGTTTAATTACAGTTAGACAATGTGATCGTTATATTTCTAGAATCATGAAGGCATGTGATTCCGCATTATAGGTATGTCCCTGCCTATTCAACTCGCTTGAAGTTTGACTCTGGAACTTGGAAGGTGTTGCCACCAAACTCCACTGATCCCATGGGGATGCTGGACCCTGTTTGGACAGAGAGCAATTGGAATACGATTGGTCTGCGGGTCTACACTGTTCAGGATCCTGCTTATGACCGGCTGGTTTTGCTTGGGGGTGTCGCTGTTACAGTCTTGTCTTATTTTGCAATTGTACTTACAAGAGCCTACATAACAAAGGCCTTGAAGCAGGATTGACAACTCAGTCTTGAAAATTTTTGAGACATGCAAAATTGTTAGGAGCAAAGGCTATATGCGGTAATTGATTTTTGTGTTATATTATTAGTTAGATTGCTAAAATTTTTAAATTGTGTTTGTGGCTGTGCTGTAGAGGATGAAAGTTGATTAAGTTTTTATTATTCTTCTCAAGCGAAGCTGAAAGTTTGCCAGCTTAAGTTCCATTTTGAACGTCATTTTAGCAGATGTGCAGTTTTTAGTTCTGCTCAGAGCCAACGAAGCTTGTCTTTGTCTTTGTGACATTCATTTTGCTTCTGCAGTCAGCTCCCTATGGTGAGCGCAACTTAGTGGCCTTAATTTTGGTAGAATTTGGAATCTTAAATTTTAGATGACTAATATAATTTTAATTTATATTGAATTGAGACTAAATACAACTAATTCATATATGTGAGATCTAACAAAAACAAAAACAAAAAAAATTCCTAAATAACTGTATGGGATAGGAATATTGTTACCTTCAAGATTAAAGAATTGTGGACAAGATTTTGCTTCCACAACAATATTTTCTTTGACCTTGTCTTCTCATAAGTGATTTTTTTTAAAGAAAAAGATAAATAAGGTTTTGAATTATATAAAAAAAATCAAAGAAGTCTTTGTCTTTTTATTATGTTTAATTAAATTCTTGAATTTTTATTTGGATCAATTAAGTCCCTTTCACTAATGGTGATGGTATAGTTAGCACTTTGATATCACAACATATATCATGTGATAGGTTGACATGTCATTTTGATGATGTCACTATCATGTACTAAATGACATAGCATTAAATGTTATTGATTAAGAAATATGTCTTTTATCCTTTTGTCTCTCCACATATCAAAAAATGATTGGTGTAAAGATTTAAAACAAAAAAATAAAAAAAAAAACTAATTGCTTTTTGATAAAACAAATGTTTTATGCCTAAACAAATTAAATCATTTGATCTGGGGTGTAAACTCAAAAATTACTAAATCATCTTAAAAAACCAAAAATCAAATAAATCCTAGAGACTTAAATATAATATTCAATAGGTTTTTTCAATTTCAGAGATGATGAATGTAACACCCCAATTTAAGCAAAGGGACTATAGCATGAAAACTAAGTTGCCTAGTAAGTTAGGTAAAATGATGTGCCTAATTGATCAATAAATTGTTCCATGCCGTTAGAAACATTAGTTTAATAGATAAGTAACAGTATGTCTAAGAGGGGAGTAAATTGGGTTTTAAAAATTTTAGTTACCTTTGAACCAAAATAGATTTATGTGAAATTACAACCATGCACATAATAGTGAATTTGAGTATGTATGAATATGCATGATAAAATGTGGATATATTGATGAGAATTGGTTTTCAATTATAAACTGAGGCGTAGGCTAGCAGAGCTAAATGTCATGTGGTTTTGATTTCATTATAGACAATAATTTTGTGATTTATGTTTTTAGTGGAATAAGTAATGTGGTTTTCTATATGATGTATATACATTTGAGGTTGATGTTGGAATAGATTTGCTAAGATATGTATATAAGCATATATGATAAAGGAAATGATGGATAAATGAATGAAAATGAAGTTGGAAAATGGCTTAAATTTAAATTTTGCTTAGGGAGAATCGATTCGAATGGAAAAGGAGGTTGATTCTCAACCTCCAAAAGTGAAAGGAAGCATTTTGTGTTATGAAGAATCAATCTCTTGAAGAAAAGAGATTGATTTTCAGCTTCCAAAAGCAAAAAGAAGCATTTTGTGTTATGAAGAATCAATCTCTTGAAGAGAAGAGATTGATTCTCGACCTCCAAAAGCAAAAAAGAAGCATTATGCATTAAGAAGAATAAATCTTTTAAAGAGAAGAGATCAATTCTCAAATGTGAGGACTTAATTGAAAGGAAAGAAAAGGTTGGGAGAAGGACTAAATTGAAAAGAAGAAAAAACTGGAAGACTAAATGGAAAAGAAAATAAATAAATATTTAAGGGACTGAATTGAAAGGAAAAATAACGAAAGAGGTGAATTATGTAAATAAAGTATAATGAAAGGATTAATAGGCAATTAGCCTACTGAGTTTATCCAAGTGGGGGCTATTACATTTTATCCTTGGTTTGTCTGCCCATTTCTCATTACTTTGAAAAAGTTTTGAGTTCTTTCTTTGCAAAAGGTTCCAAGCTTTCCTCTTTTGATTTTTAAGTACTCCTACTTGTGAATTAGAGCTAGGAAAGTGGGAGATGAGGTGAGAACAAGCTTTTTTAATGCTTGAACTTCAAATTGATTAATTATAATTCAAAATATGGTGATGTTCCAACACTATTTCTCTCTTCTAGCTTGAAGGTTTTTGGAGATTTTTAGTGGTTTTAATCTAACAATTAATGTAAGGATTTGATGTTTAATTGATTAAGATACTTAGGGTTGTTGTTGAAGCATGGAAAGAAAATAATTGTATAGTTAGGGGGTTGGAAAAATTGTATATTCGTCTACAAATGCTAGAAAGTTTGAAGAAATTTTAAATTGGAGTTTTATGGGTTTTCAATATAATGAACATGTAGAATTCAATCAAGAAAGGTTTTCTAAGGGCTATTGTGTTGGAAATGGGTTGATTCAAGGTGAGTTTACTTGACTTACCTCAATTACAAATAAGTTAGTTAAAATTGTGATAAAACTACTTTGGATTATGTTAGGTAGAACCTAGTTAGAAAGAATGATAATGAATTAAGTACATTATTGATATTTATGCATTGATTCAATGATAGACTTGTTAGGGATTCAAATCATGCTAAGATGAATCATACACAACGGAATATTATTAAAATTTTAATCCCCTAAGCTGTGATTCACTTTAATTGAAATTAATCTAGAAAAACCATAAGAGAAAGTTTTCGACATACCTAAAAGTTTGATGTCTGCTTTCTTTGGTGGAGTCCTCCTTGGCTTTTCATTGTTGAGTTTTGTACGCCAGCTAAGACTTATCAAACCATAGCAGCATAATTGTCCTGCCTTTAATGATGATCCGCATATTGATTTGTCGAAATCTCTTCACTAAGAATGTGTGAATCCTAAGCCAAAGTTTGTACTAGCAAACTCTTAACTTTGAGCTCCCTTATATTTCTTTCTTCTTAGTTGTGACCCTATCTCCAACACATGAGAAAATAAAATAGAACTCTTTTGTACTTTTAATAGGTGGCTAAAGGATTCTTTTATAGAGTAAATTGACCTACTTCATATCCAACAAGCATTAGATAATGTCTTGGGCTACTTGTGCCTATGTTTAATACTCCATCAAATCATATTTGATTTAGCCCACTATTTAATTGGATTAAACCTCTATAAAATCAATGAGATCACATCCAATTGAACTCAAATTAATTTCAACGATTCATCTTATGTGTGTGACCCATTAGGTTCCTAACATGTTGGCAATAAATATAAGTTAATTCAATTAAGAATTTATATTTATATTTACAAATCATAAACGACATTTAGCAATATATCATGGCCACCCCAAGTATCAGGAGAGTCAAATCGTTTGACTAACCTTTCAGTGTACAGTATCTTTGTAATGACCACTCCTCGATCGACGTCCGAGTTTTGCGAGATAACCCGCCAAGTCTCGAACAAGCCTTATTTGAAACTTTAGTTATTACTTCATATTTATGCTGTCAATCTAGGAAATTACTTTAAACCATATAACTCTTTGTAATAAGAATTGAACATAAATCGTAATAAGCCATCTTATCCTTTTTTCACCATAATCGTAAAAATACATTAAAGTGTATAGTATCCAACTGCACATTTACATTGGCATTGTTTACAAATACATCATGCTATGAGCAACTCGACCTCTAGCAGCGGAGCGACTTGGAATAAAGTGCTATGAGATGCCTTTACGTATCCGCGATGGACTATAAATGTTGATAATGCACATTAGGCTGATCACTATCTGCAAAAAGGAGATAAGGGGGTGAGTCTCACAGACTCAATAATCATCGGCTCTGTGAGCAGGGCGTAGATGGGAAACAAGCTTAATACAGATCATTTGAATAATAAAACCAGAATATTAAATAATAATCTTGTTAAACCAAATCACAAGTAAGGTATTTGTGCCTTGTAAAAAAATAATGTCATAAAATCACAATGCAATACTTCTGTTGGCAGAACAATGCCGAAAACAATCGTAGCAAAATAAGTTTCAATCATCGAAATCATCTCTTTTCATCAAATATACAATTAATAGTATAAAAGTATGCATGCTCCCAAAATGTGTGGCGTGTAAAAATCAACGTGCACATCCACATAAATCAACTCATGGTCATCAAGTAAGCACTGAAAGCTTTTAATCAAGTAGGGGAGTTGTGAAAAAACATTAACTCTCCACCATGCAAAAGAGTACAAGTCTAAAAACTCTCAAGGCTCTTGAGTAGGTAATCATAATAATCAACCCGTGGACCCACTTCCACGTAATAACAATCCGAAAGGCCCCCCTCCATCGAATTCCCATAGCCATGGCAGTCTCAACAATGTTGGCCGACATTAAAGAAATCAAGTGGTCGCAACCACGTATATCAACTTGTGGCCTAGCCATATATATCATCCCGTGGCCTTGCCACGTATAATCACAGACCGTGACCTAGCCACATCTAACAGCTCATCGGTGACCCAAAGGTTCTCTAGCTAGAGCTCACTTGTGCACAAGGGTTATACTATTTCGATGTGACATTCGACCTACTCTCGACGCTCTCGGTTTTTCAAAACCAAATCGAGGTTTCCAAGTCTTTTGCTTTAAATCATTTGAAAACAAGGTTTGATAACCTTTTAAATTGCTTTTCACATTAAAATGCATGGTGTAAAAATTTGTATAAAGATTGGACTAAAATCGACTCTCAAAAACTTGCGTTTAAACCATTTAACAAATGCATTTAACTATGCATGTCACACAAAAATACAGGGCACGGATTTGATGCAATACATGCAAAAA
>NC_030859.1:10005307-10010906 GCF_000208745.1 Theobroma cacao | reverse complement strand
ATATGTGTATAAGAGAGTATATATATATATATATATATATATATATATATATATATATATATATATCTAAAACAATTGCAAAAGTCATGGCATCCACCATTGCCTAGCATTGCTACCAGCTCAAGCTTTCCACAATAACAGTTTATAAATTTTTCACGAATAGGTATTTAAAACTACCTATCGCTTTTTAGCAACTCATGCTTTCCACAATGACATTGAATAAGTCATAATCAAATAGTAGTATATGAAACATCATTCTATATGTTACGAAATCTTTTTGAAATAGACACCCCCTACTCACCTTTCAATGGTGGGATATTACTTCATCACTAGTATTTCCTCGAGTACTCACTTTATGCTTGTAGCAATAACCCTTGCCTTGTCACTTATTAACACCATTTCAATCCAATACTGTTAATAAGCTTTGCTGCCGATATCTTCTACATTTTCTATTTGCATTTAATTCTATATTCTCATATTTTATTCTTAAGAAATAGCCATTTACACTAAATCCTTAGTGTAAACTTTGATTTACATAAACCCAACAATTTGTTTATGACTCCAAACGCCCATATCAATCTTTCTAATGACATATATCATGTTCAAACTATCATTTTCATACCATTAATCATGCATATGGCAACAATTATAGATCCAATTTCACCAAGCAAGTTCTAAGCTTATACGCACCATTATTTACATGTAACATGCTACCACTAAGCACAACATCAATTTCCATTCATGTTACACCAACATTATTAACCTTTTAAATCTTTCAAAACAACATATGCTCACAATTTCATTTTCAAGCTTTCAACTAGCATAATTGTTTCCTAACCGTACTCAAGACATCACACAATCATTTCACATTGCATGCCTTACCTTTGTGATGGATTAGATTGTGCATGCAACCTCAATATTCTTCCAATGTTCCAATCACCAAGCTACCAACATTATGCACAATTATTTCTTCAAAAATTTTACCAACCGTAGGCCTTAAAACATAGTATAATGCTTACCATTTCTCTTTCACTTTGAATCCATCATGCATCGATGGGTTTGATGGCTTGCATGTCACTAGATCCTTTCCAATCAAGCCAATCTTTGCTGCCACAAAACATTTCTTATAGTTACCAACCCATTTTCAAAGATCATTCAAGCTAAAACCACAATCCTTACCTTATTTCTCTTGTATCTTGAAACCAAGCTTTATGCCTCCATCAACACTCCACAGCTTCTCTCTTGAGTATTGAAGACTCTTTTGGTGGTAAAATGTCAAGACTCTACAAGATTAAGGGAGGAAACCTCACGGTTTCTCTTGAATCTTCACAACCCGAGCCTTTCCCACTTTTCTTGGTTTCTCTTGAATCTTCACAACCCGAGCCTTTCCCACTTTTCTCTCTTTTTCTTTCTCTTTTTCTTCCTCTCGGGTGGAACTTCTTAAAGCTTTCTCTTCTTTCTTTTCTTCTCTAAATGGCCGACTCTCAAGTCTCACCAAGGCCTATTCACCTTTCTCTTTTACCCTTGAATTTGGATATTTATATGGCCACCCATTTAACCAATCACAATACATGCACACATCCACATTTTATTTTCATTTGGCCATTTTTCCAACCAATGGGTTTTCATGCACCAATTTCCTTTCCTCCACATTTGTTAAATATCCACCTTTCATTATCCTTCCATTCTTTAATCTATCTTCTTGAATTCTTAATGCATTTCCATTTCATCCATCTTACTTTTGTTCAATAGTCTTTCATGCATTCTCCCACATTATTTCTCATTTCGCCTCCCATTTAGCCAATAACATTACATGCATATACATTTTCTTTTCTCTTAGTCCAACATTGCCACCAAGTGTCCATCATGCATAAATCCTCCATGCATTCCTTTAACTTAAAAAACCACATGCATGTGTCATTTTATTCATTTGTCTCATACCTATTTATTTGTCACATGGTGGGGGTCCCATATGTTCCCCACTACAAATACATCCTTGTATGCATATCTTTGCATGTAATAGTATTTGTTACATACATATTTCATCCTCCCAGACAATCTAATTTTTCTTGGTTAGTTAGTTTCCATTTAAATGTAAATGTTGAAATTGCACATAAGTCCTCAAATTTACCCTTATTCACCATTGACCCTCCAAACTTTTCGTCCTTTACAATTTGGTCATTTAAACATTTCTTTAATTCTAATTTCCTTCTATCTTTCTTCCTTTACACTTGTACAAATATAATATCCCATTTACACTTCACCAAGGTGTCATCATAGTATTTAAATATATACTTACTATCTCTTCCTTTATTTAATAAAGGCACGCGGGCCCCACTTACATCATTTTTTTTCGAAATTCTTTCTTACTTCTTCTCCCCCATTTAGATTAGCCATATAGTCCTCCTTCATGACTAATTTCAACATTAGATAAAATATTAATATTTTAATATTATTTTATTAATAAGATATTATTTTGTTCCAAAATTTTCTACTTGTCTCCCCGGGTCCCAAAGTGTCTCACTTTATCTCGGTTCACTTTTAAATTGCCTTTTAACTCGATAATTCATCCTCGATAAAATATTATTATTTTATTATTATTTTCTCATGTACGGAATATTTTATTTCAAAATATTCTTTTCACCCGTTGCCACTCTTTGGCACTTAAATTAGCATCTATTGACCCTTCGTCTTGTCGATAAGGTTATATTGTCTTCTATATGAGGGTACAGGGTGTTACAATCTTAATATAATTCAATCTTTTCATCATATATCCCAATTAGATAGAAAGTCTGGCTAGGTGTCTACTTTTTAACTTATCCATATTAGTCCTATAGCTTTCATGTTGACCTATCAAGATTGCCTTGGGCAAGGACTTTTAGTCAATATAAGCCAGGAGCAAATGAGATATGTCCCCTTCAAATCACTTGGGATGATGAATCCTTTCTAGACAACTCATTCATCTTCGCACGTTTCATGCCATACCCAAAAGCATCCTATCTTGGCATCTGGTCATATCCAGACTCGTAGAGGTGAAATCAAAGCATGACAATTCACACACAAGATGACATGGTATCACAAGTCTAAGGATTACTTACACTATTGACACATTAGAGTATTTTCATAGATGTAACACCCTGTACACTTGTATAAAAGCTAATATGACCTTATCAATAGGACGAGGGTCAATTGAAGCTAAATTAAGTGCGAAATAGTGGAGATAGGTGGAAGAAATATTTTGGAATAAAATATTTTACATGCAAGAAAATAATAATAACATAATAATATTTTATCGATGATGAGTTAGCGGAGTTAAAAGGCGATTTGGAAGTGAACCGAGGCAAAGTGAGACACTTTGGGACCCGAAGAGACAAATGGAGAATTTTGGAATAAAATAATATTTTATTAATAAAATAATATTTTATTAATAAAATAATATTAAAATAAATCCAATGCCGGAACGGGTCGCATTTTGAAAGAGATAGGTTAAGTTTAAGTGGGGAAGACCAAAAATAAAATTTTTGGATGACATGAATAAAATAATATTTTGTTCATTTATATTATATTATATTATTTAGATAGAGAAATTATTAGTCACATGCAAAATTGGATGAAAAGAAAATAATTAGTCACGAAAAATGAGGTTATGTGGAAGATTAGCATATGTATGTGACAATACTATTACATGCAAAAGATGACATATGAAGGTGTAATCTTAGTGGGGAACATGTGGGCCCCCTATCATGTGACAAATAAAAGGAAGGAGATAAATGCACAAGGTGAAATATGCATGTGATTTTACTAGTTAAAGAAAGCATAGAGAATTTTTGCATGGAGGACACTTGGGGGCAATGTTGGACTAAAAGAAAGGAAATATATATGCATGTAATGTTATTGGCTAAATGGGAGACCAAATGAGAAATAATGTAGGAGAATGCATGAAAGGCTATTGGATATAAGTAAGGTGGATGAAATGGAAATGGATTAAGAATGCATGAAGATAGATTAAAGAATGAATATGGATAATAAAGTAAGATATTTGACCAATGTGGAAGAAAGGAAATTGGTGCATGAAATCTTATAGGTTGGCAAGGTGGCCTAATAGAATTAAAAAAAGAGGCAAATGTGTGCATGCAATTTGATTGGCTAAGTAGGTGGCCATAAAAATACCAAATTCCAAAGAGTAAAAGAGAACAAAGAAATTGGCCTTGAGAAGCTTGAGAGAACAGACCATTGAGAGAGGAAAAGAAAGAAGAAATTGTTCTTGAGAGCTCTACCCGAGAAGAAGAAAAGAGAAAGAAAGAGAGAAAATAGAGGAAGGCTTGGGTTTGCGAGGATTCAAGAGAAACTGTGGGTTTCGTACTTCTTCCTTGTTGAGTCTTGATGCTCACTTACCATTCAAAGTGTAGATTTGAAGCTTGAAGGAGATTAGTGTTTTGGTTTGACTATTTAAGAGAGAGGAAGGTAAAAGTTGTGATTTTGCTTGCATGCATGTTTTGAAAACCGGTTGTAACTATAAGAAACATTTTGTGGTAGCAAGATTTTCAAAGAATCAAAGGATCGAATGCTTGCATGTTGATGGTACACGGGGTATATAGTGGATTTGAAGTATAAAGAAAAGGGGTAAGTATAATCTTGCATTTTTTGGGAATTTATTTGTGAGTTATTATGGCAGCTTGATGATTAAAGCTTTGGATGAATATCGAAGTTGCATGCAAGATCCAAGCCATCACAAAGGTAAGGCATGCAATGCGAAATGGTTGTGTGATGCCTTAAGTACCGTTAGGAAAAAATTATGCTAGTTGAAAGCTTCAAAAAGAAATTGTGGACATATGTTGTTTTAAAAGATTTAAAAAAGGTTAAGAATGTTGGTGCAATATGAATAATATTGGTGCAACATGAATGGAAATTGATATTGTACTTAGTAGTAGCATGTTAAATGTGAATAATGGTGCATATAAGCTTAGAAATTACTTGGTGAAATCGGATTTATAGTTGCAGCCCTATATGTGATTAATAGTGTGGAAATAACGGTTTGAACATGACAAATGTTATTAGAAAGATTGACATGGGCATTTGAAGTCATAAACAAGTTGCCGGGTATATGTAATTCAAAAGTTTACACTAAGGATCTAGTGCAAAAGGTTATCTCTTAAGAATAAGAGAAGAAAGTATAGAATTAAATGCAAACATCAAGTGTTGAATATAATGGCAGCAAAGCTTATTAAATGTATTGGATTGAAATGGCATCAGGAAGTTGACAAAGCAAGGATTATTGCTGCAGGCATAAAGTAAGCATTTGAGGAAATATTAGTGGTGAAGTAACATCCTGCCATTGTAAGGTGAGTAAGGGGTGTCAATTTTAAAAGATTTTATGCTATATCAAAGTATATGTATGGTATTACTCAATGCCTTTGAGGAAAGCATGAGTTGCTAGAAAATGATAAGTGGTTTGAATACATGGTTTGGAATGATTTACACACTGCTTTTGTGTAAGGCATAAGTTGGTAGAAACAATAAGCAATTGTGGATGCAAATTGATTTGGAAAATGTTTGTGTATACTATATATATATATATATATATATATGTAAGTATTTA
>NC_030859.1:9978918-10002349 GCF_000208745.1 Theobroma cacao | reverse complement strand
TGAGACTAAGAGAGTTTTAAATAGATTTTACAAGGAAATTCTGGAATAATCCAAGCTTGACCCATGGCATGTTTCCATTGATCCATGTGTAATACTTATCCATTAAGCAATCTCTCTCCACCACATAAAATGTTTCAATTATCCACAATGTAAAATGTTAATGGCTGAAATCCATGGGCATGAGAAGTGTTAGGTGGTGTAAAATTCTCAAATTCCAACTTTGCCCTCGTAAACTCGTAAAATTATCGTTTTGCCCCTAGGACTCCAAAAATGTTAGAATTTAAATTTTTCACCTCTCAAACTCAAATCATACTCCAATGAGTCAAATGTGATTAAAATATTTTCTAAAAATTCCCATTTTGTCCTCGAGTGACAAAATTACCATTTTGCCTCTAGAACATGAAAATTCCAAATTGACTTCAATTCAGCCCTCGAACTCCAAATCATTATTTTAAGTCATTCTGGGGTTTTAAAATTCTCAATTTCATCTTAAGATCTCTATTTATACTAGTTCGAGGCTTTATTCAACTTAATAGTACCATTTGGTACAATATTGACTTTTGATGATTTTTCGAGGCGTTCCAAGTATGCAAGCATATTGTCAATCACCTGAAGGACATGGCAAGTACTTTATAAGGTCGGGCTTGACACATCGGGATATTGTGACCCTTGTGCACAAGTGAGCTCTATCCAGAGAACCTTGTGGGTCACCAACAGGCTATTAGACGTGGCTAAGCCACGATCTGTGATTATACGTAGCAAGGCCACAGCTTATTATACGTGGCTAGGCCACGAGTTGATATACGTGGTTGCGACCACATGATTTCTTCGATGTCGGCCAACATCATCGAGACTGCCATGGTTGTGGGAACCCAGTGGATGAGGCTTTCCCAGATGTTATTACGTGGAAGAGGGTCCACAGGTTGATTATCGATGATTACCTACTCGAGAGTCTCGAGAGTTTTTAGACTCATACTCTTTCGCATGGTGGAGAGATATTGTTTTCGCACAACTCCCCTTTTTAATTGAAAGCTTTCAGTACTTTATATGTTGATCATGAATTATGCATGTGGATGTACTCAGTTATTTTTACATGCCACACAGTTTGGGAGCGTGCGTGTTTTTATACGGCCATGTGTATTTATGAAAGAAATAAATGATTTCAACGATTGAAATCAATTTTACTTTGCTTTGATTTCGACACTGTTTGCGAAGGAAAGTATTACACTATGATTTTCACAACATTATTTTTACAAGGCACAAATACCATATTTGTTGTTTGGTTTTATAAGGTTATCATTTTATACTCTGGTTTTATCCTTCAAATTATCTACTCTAAGCTTATTTCCCATCTACGTTCTACTCACAGAGTTGATAATCAGTGAGTCTGTGAGACTCACCCCTTTATCTCCTCTTTTGCAGATAAGTGATCAGCCTAGCATGTATTCATCGACACTTATTGTCCACTGCGGATAGGTAAAGGCATCTCATAGCACTTTATTCTTGTAACGACCTTTTTCTCAATCGTTACCCGCGTTCGAGACTTACGAGTGAACCCGCCAAATCCCAAACAAGGCTTAGTTGAGATTGCTGATAATTAAATCGAACATTCTAGTGCGTAAGTAAATCGACTTGTAATATTAATACTATCGTTTACTTAAACCAAATAAACAACTGTAATTAAGGTATAGCAACTAGATAACAATATCCACGTTTAACCAACTTTAGGATAGTTTCAACATCACACTTAGAATCTATTACACAACCTCAAGGTTTAGCAAATGGATTTTTGATAAACTAATAATTTTTATAAGTCTAACTATTTTACACACACGAACCCTATGCAGGAGAGTGACTCAGAGTGGAAGTCTAAGAGATGCCATTACATATGTCGCAGCAAATCTCAATATGTTGGGCAATACACTTGAGCTGATCACTTATTTGCAAAAGGAAGATAAAGGGGTGAGTCTCACAGACTCAGTGATCATCGGCTTTGTCAGCAGGGTGTAGATGGGAAGCAAGCCAAGGATAGATAATTTGAACATTAAAAACATATGAATATATATAAACAATTTAAAATCAAATGAGGCATTTATGCCATATATGTAAACCCAAAAGTTGTGTTGCGAAATAATTACTTCAAGTAATATAATAAAATCAGTGCAAGTAAAAGATTTCTACCGTCGAAATCATTTGTTATCCTTTACTTAAAATTAGGTTAACATAAGCATGCACGCTCCCGTAAAATCAAGCAATATCGATGCTTATACATAAGTTTATAAATGATCTCATCCTCGAGATATTAAACATAAAACCTATGAGACCTTGACCTTTATAGACTCGTGATAGAAATATACGCGATATCCCTAATCAGGGGTAATTTCGTCATTTTCTCAATAAGCCCATAAAAGTAAGTTTTAAACAATATTATGGCTTAAGTAGGCATAAAGCATAAATGAATGATGAAACTATGGGTGAAATGACAAGAAAATAAAACTTTTGATGATTTTCATGTTTTAGGGGCAACATGGTAATTCTGTCACCCGAGGACAAAATGAGAATTTTTGGAATTTTACACCACCTGNATCATAGGTTTCTTTGCAAGAAAAAAATTACAGCCAACTTACTATATAAGGCAAGGGCCAAAAAGAGTAAGACACCGATGCATGGTAAGTAAATCCTGGGTTTCCTTGTGAGGAAAAAGGTACAGCCAACTTACTATACAAGGCAAGGGCCAAAAAGAGTAAATCATTAATTCATGGTAAGTAAATCCTAGGTTTCCGTGTAAGGAAAAAAATTACAACCAACTTACCATATAAGGCAAGAGCTTTAATTATTTTTGCGACCCCACAATTTTAATATGATAATTTTGTCCGAATTTAAATATTTATTAATGTAATTGATCTTAAATTTGAAGACATTTTAATCTCTACATCTTCAATATATTAATTTATGATCCAAATAATTTCATACTTCAATATATTCTATAGCACATAACATTATCCATGCTATCTAATTTCCTTTTGCTAATATCTTACATCTTTATTACTATGTACTAACAATTTTTAAGATTAAAAATGAGTAAGGAAAGAGGGAAAAACAGTGCATAGATATATAATATATCCTTTCCATTCAAATTATAAATATATGTCACATAAATCATATTTTTTTTTCAAAAATCATTACTGATTAACAAAATATCCCATTCATAAAACGTTTTACCGTGCAGAATATTTGAAATTTAAGTTGAAATGGTAGGGAAGTCATATTCTTTTAAGAAAAATGAAATCCTATTTGCTTAAGATTCATTACTGACCCAGATGGACATTGACCTTGAAATACACACAAAGCACAATATGTAATTGACACACTCCAAAGCAAAGCAAGCAACCAAATAAGTTAATCTTACATGCAACAAATCAAACATTAATCTTCCTACCCACAAGGCAAAGAGCATTTCTTTTTTTGTGCATAACAACACCAGGTATCACATTAAAGTCTAAATCATCCTTGTTCATCCCAACCGGCATTTCCCAATCAAATTTGCAAAGAAGATTAGCAAGAGCAAGCTCCATAGTTGCAATTTCCATATATATTCCAGGACAACCCCTTCTAGGAGCACCAAATGGCATGAGCTCAAAGTCTAGTCCTTTGTAATCAATTGAACTGTCAATGAATCTCTCAGGATAGAACTCATTGGGTTTTCTCAGGTGTTAAGATCTCTTCCTACAGCCCATGCATTGACAAAAACTAGTGTTTTGGCAGGTATTTTATATCCGTCAATATCACCCTTCCTAATTATTTCTCATGACAATAATAACCGAGCTGTTGATGGCAATCTGAATGCTTTTTTTATCACAGTTTTAAGATATGACAAATCTTGAATATCATCATTATTTATGAAAATATTATCTCCAATCAAATTTCTGACTTCCTCTTGAACTCTCTTCATAGACTTGGGATTCTTCAATAAAAAGGTCATGGCCCAAATCACTATTGCAGCACTAGTGTCAATTCCACCAACAAACATAATCTGCATAAAAAGGAAATAATTGCATAAGCTTGTATTCCCACCGTGAAGTTAGAAAATAAATGATAACAATAAATAATTGAGAAAATTTTATCTACAACCCCATACTTTTTAAGAATGTTTAATTTTCATCCTTGACCTAAATATTTCACATTAATTATTTATAACCTTTTAAATTATTTCAAATCAATCCATCCTCCCATCAGTCAATGGTCGTTAGAATCTTCACAAAATTTAACACATAAGTGCCACATATAATTGAATTGTTGATGGATTTATCCACGTGGACATATACATAACAAATTGCACAATGTTAGTTACATATACATGAGACTAATGTGACAAATTGCACAATGTTAACAATTGACTGATGGAAGGACGAATTTGAAACAATTTAAAAAAATTATGGATAGATAAATATGAAAATTTTAAGTCAATGATGAATATAATCTTTTTTTAAAAGATCATTGATCACAGATAATAGCTATTTTTGAAAAATTAACCAAAGTAAATGTTTGAGTGAAGATCGAACCATAGCACAATTTTTTTGTGATCAAAATTGAGATCAACTTGAAATATGATAGAGAGTATTAATTGTTTTGATATCCTCCATTGCTCAAGAGAAGGTAATGAAGTAGCGCACATGATGGCTACAAAGGCAAAAGAAATGAGAGAGGAAGCGATTGCCTGGTTCAATATTTCTCAAATGCCAGAGGATTTTCAACGAGCAATCATTAAAGAGGCTGGAAGCTTGGTCGGAGGAGATTAGCAGTGTTGAGAAGAATGTTTATTGAAAATGTTGCTTCAAAGTATATTTGTCAGTTGTTTTTATTTAGTGATGATAATGAATTCATATTTTATTCCAAAAAAAATTGAGATTAACTTGAAATATGCAATCTTTCCAAATTTGTTGTAAAACATCAATAATATCACTTGCTTTGATTTTGATCTATTGGGGTCAAGATGTTCATCAATAAATTCTTGATAGAATATATCAAAATCTTTAAATTTTTTTCAAGATGACCCAGTAATTCCAAGAGCCTATCAAACCAACCTATGAAAGGGAGATAGCCAGCAACAAAAAAACTCCCCAGCATGGCTTGAGTTTCATTAAACAACCCATGGAATCTACTTCTTTCACTACCTTCATCATCATACCTCTTGCCAAAGGCTATTCCACAAGTTATATATTGTACTGGTAACATACATCAACAACTCACTCAAGTTGATTGGTTTCAAATCATAAGATGATTTGGATATTTATTTGATCATGTGAGCAACTTCATCTTCTCGAATTGGACGATAAAATAGCACTCTACTTTTAATTAAAGAGATGAAGGTTGCAAATTTGCTTGATCTCTCTCTAATAAAAATTATAAGGTGAAAAAGTCAAATCTAAGGCATTGTAAGACAATTTGTGCTGGCCAAGGAAACGAGGCCTACTACAAAAATCAAGGTCATGAGCTTTCAAGATGGTTTTGGCCATTTTTTGTGAAGAAAAAACTAGAGTTGGTCTTAGACCAAGCTGCAAAGACATTAAAGGACCATATTTTTGTGAAAGCTTCCAAAGAAAAATATGAGGGGTTGGTGAACTATTAAGCTGGAGTAAGCTACAAATCAAGGGAAGACAAAGGGGGTTAGGGGGATTGTGTCTACGTTTTCTGAGAAAGAAAAGGACCACGATACGGAGAGCTAGAATAACAAAGAAAAGCAACAATCCCATGGTAAATTTCTAAATTCCTAATTTAGTAATTGACTCAAACTTGTGAAAATCCAAAGGAAAGAGTCCCCTTTATAGACATAGGTCACACTTAAGTGCAAACAATTTACATTGTTATACATATATATTATATATATATATATATATATATATATATATATATATATATTTATATATATATATTTTCAAAACAATTTCAAAAGTCATGGCATCCACAATTGCCTAGCATTTCTACCAGCTCATGTTTTTCACAATAATAGTGTATAAATCTTAATCATATAGTTATATATGAAACATCATTCTATATAATACGGAATTTTTTTGAAATAGACACCCCATACTCACCTCACAATAGCGGGACACTACGTCGTTATCGGTTCAGGTGCGTCTCTACTAATTCTACTTGTCGGTCACCCGTTATCTCATCCGGTACACCACCACAGCAAACCCTCCTCACTTACACACTTCCGAGCAACAAATTAAACCTAAAATACTTAATTATACATATATATGGGCAGCACCTTGATTAATGAATCCTTAATCAAATTTCATATTTTTCATCCTCATCATTCACAATAATCTAACATGCAATCTATGAACTTTCAACCAACTAAATCCAATGCAACATAATGTACTCACATTGCATGTTCACCTTGAATCCCTCACATAAGTCACAAATTCCTCACATCCTTGGTCACCATTGCTGCCACAAGCACAAGTAATTAATATCCATCTTACTTTTCTTTCCACCCATGATCTCAAGGTTTCAAGCACTTACCCATTATTTGTCTTGCTTTAACTCACCATACTTTCAAGAACAAGCCACATGCATGCACCCGGTTCTTTGAATCCTTGTAGATCCATTCTACCACAAGCACAATCTCACATTAAAATCAGTTTACAAAGCATACATTCAAACAAAATGACAGCATTTACCTTCCTTACCTGAGAATCACTAGGTCGAAACCCCATTTCCTCCTTCAAGCTCCAACAATGGCATGCAAAAGAAAACCTTTCGATTTTTTTCTCCAATCTTCCCTAAAACCGAGCCTCCTCCAAGCCTTTTTCTTCTTCCTTCTTTCTCTTTTCTTCTTTCTCCTTTCTTCCCTCCTTTTGCTTTCAAGGTCGATTCTCTTTCTTTTCTCTCAAAGGTACAGTTTTTCCAAGCCTTTCCACACCTTTCCTTTCTTTATATATTCCTTAACTCCCATTGGACCAATTCATCCCCCACTCAAATTTCATGCACTAATTTCCTCCCTTGCTTATTGGTCCATTATCTACCTGTCACAACCTAAATCCTAGGCTATGAATGACGCATGGGCCCAATAGGCATAGCCCATTAGGCCCAAGCAAGCCTCTCTATGTAAACCTGTTCAATAGTCCATCTATCACATCTCTTTCTTCAAGATCTAAAACTCATAATTTCTAATAAGAATTCCTTCAAAATTAAATCATAAAAACCAAGTATATACCATTCTCAAAATAAAGTTATCATTTGTCAACCCTAAACGACATTATTAATCAAACCAAAAATATAGAGTTCACAACAATCTCATAATTTACATAAAACCATCACATATAAACATACAACAGACCCTTGACTACCAATGGAGTGACTGTGGGCGTGGGTACTATCATGAAGTGACATGGTAAACCTACTGAAGGATGAATAGGAGGTAGCACCTCGACCTAGGAATCCAACTACCTTCGGACCTGAAAACTAAAACATGAAGTTGAAAAGAATGAGTATAAACCCAGTGAGTAAACATAGGAAGGGAACAAGCAGACGATACAAAAGATTTTTAGGAAACACGATGCACTTGTGTTAAAACAATGCAATTTGTATATCATAAACAAACTCGATGCCATGTTGACTTTTAATTCATTTTAAAAGGTTTAGGAAATTCAACTTTCAACCTTCAAAGCAATCACATTTCATTTTACAATCATCTCTATCCTACGAGAAGAGCACACATGCGTATAAGAACTTATGTATATGTATTATATATATATATATATATACATAAATATATATATAGACATTTCAAACATACATTCAACACATCAAGGTCATTCCCAAACTAGTCAACATGGCTCAACGCACACAACCACCATTCGTAACTCATCTCATGTGCACTCGCACACCGCACATAGCTAATACCATCATGTGCACTCCCACACCACACATGAAAAATATCATCATGTGCACTCGCACACCGCACATAGCTAATACCATCATGTGCACTCCCACACCACACATGGCAAATATCATCATCGTGTGCATTCCCACACTACACCCACCATCACCATCATGTGCACTCCCACACCGCACACGCACGGTTATAATTATCATTCAATATTATCTTTTAAAGCATAGCACATATAACAACATATAACAAGAATCTTTGCATAATAATACATTCCACAAAGTTTATTATTTTATTGGGCATACACATGGTTGCATAGTCCGACATTCAAAGAAATTAATATTAACTGCTATGCCACTAGATTAAAACATCACAAATTTCCAATGCATCACTCACCACAATTTCAATTGACAATTCAACATAATATTTCAAACATGTGATTTGTCACATTTCACGTTTAACAGCATAGAAACATTACTCTTGAAAAGCTTGTTCCCATGCAAGATTTTTAAAAGAGTTAACCAAGGATATTTAAATACTTTATTCAAACACATGCACATTTGTTTAAAACGTTTTAAATGCAAGTTCAAACACCTTAATAATGGCACCTTACAAAACTAGCTTCCACAAGATCCTAATCCAAGTAACTCCTAAAGTACCATTAGAACCTATATTTACCAATAAACCATAACAATCTCAAATATGTCATAAATTTAAATTTAATAATTCTAATAAATTTACACCAGATAATCTACACTCTAACTTAACATTTACCCTAGAATTCTAGTCTAATTCACAAACCTATTGGACCAACTATTCTTATTTAAAGTTTCTTTACTTGGATGAGCTTGGAGGTATACAGATCAACAGAAACATAATATTTCCAAGAAAAGAAATTTGAAGAAAATTAGGAAATAAAATCCGAAAATATAAACCCATAAATCTTAAAATCTAAGAGTTAAAAATGTATACCTTTTAGCTTTAAAAAAGCATATCTGAAGCTAAAAAAGCTTGGGTAGTGATGAAAGTGGTGTATAATGGAAAATGAGGAAAAGAAAAGAAAAAAAAAGAAATTTTTTTTCTCTCTCCTAAAGTCCATTTGTTATGAGAATGGGGTGGAGGATGGTGGATTTGGTGAACAAAAGGGAAATAGAAGAATGAAGAATCAAGAGAAGAAAGAAAAGGAAAATAAAGGAAGGAAAAGAAAAAGGAATTGATTTTGGTTGCAAGGAGGAAAGTGGCGTCAGGTGGGTGAAGAAGAAGAAGAAAAATGATATTTGCTAGAGACTGAGGGCTGGTCATGGGGAAGAAAGAAAAGAGTCAAAGCTTTCTTTTAATTTCGTCCAAGGTTTAGGGTGACTATTTAGCCCTCCAAGTTCTCACCTTTTTAATTTCGTCCTTCCAACAATCTTTTAATTCCAATTTCTTCTATTTTTCTTCCTTTATACTTGTACAAAGAAAATATAAAGTTTGTATTTCAACGCGATATTACCATAATATTTAAATATGTACTTACCCATGCTAGCTTTATTTAATAAAGACACGCGGGCCCCACTAACGTCATTTTTCTCTGAAATTCCCTCATTCTTCTTCTCTCCCACTTAAATTGACCATATACGCCACTTTCATGACTAATTTCAACATCAAATAAAATATTAATATTTTAATATTATTTTATTAATAAAATATTATTTTTTTAAAAGATTTTCCACTTATCTCCTTGGAACCCAAAGTGTCTTTGTATGCCTCGATTCAATTCCGAATCACTTTTTATCTCACTAATTCATCCTCAACAAAAATATTATTATTTAATTATTATTTCCTTGCGTGCGAAATATTTTACTCTAGAATATTCCTTTCACCCGTCACCGCTCTTTGACACTTTTATCCACGTCAATTGACCATTTATCTTGTAGATAAGCCCTTATTGACTTTTGTATGAGGTATGGGGTATCACACTACCCTCACTTTACTTCTCCATCCGTTACTTTCACCATCCCATTTTTTCTTCCTTTATTATTTATTTCATGCACCACCTTATTCCTCCAATCCTATTTCATGCACTGTTGGCTCCATTAGTTTTTGATGATAATAAAACATTTTCATTCATTTGTGTCTAATATCTTTACTTGAGTGTGCAGGAAAATTAATATATGAAATTAATCATTTAACTCCTCAAAGAGTATATCAAAAGAAAAAGAGGAATAAAAATGACAAGATGTAACTATCTAACAAGGAGGAAGCCTATTGATGAAACAAAGAAGAATATTGGTTGACCAAGTTTCAAATTAAAGGAATGGCGGGTTGAAGAGTTTGAGAAACAGAATCAACTTAGTCGACCAAGTCAGTCGACTAACTGCTATCTGCCAGAATCTGCAACCAGAAACAAAACCAACTTAGTCGACCAAGTCAGTCAACTAAGAGCTCTTTGGCTGCAATTTAAACCAGAGCACTATAAGACAGATTAACGGCTATAACTCATCCTCAACTGTTTCCAACGATCATAAACTGTCAAACTGCCATCAGAGTTGCATCTCCAGGTATACAAGGGTCTTCCAACAATTAGAAGCAAGTTTTTAGGAGCCTTGAATGAGATTTGAGCTATAGAAAGTTGAAAAATCAGAAAAGCTTCACTGCACTTATCTGCACTTAAACGTCTACTTTTTGCATTTGTATTTAACACTCAATCTTGTACCACTCAGATCAACCAGTGATCATAGGTACCTTCTTTTACTACTTCTCTTGTCACTTTAAGGGGTTGTTCAAGCTTGGGATAGCTTGATTGTTGAAGGTTGTGGTTAAGCCTTGGAAAACCACTTTGGGTTTTAGTTGATCCCGTAAAAAAATAATGTAAAAGGTTTTGGCTGAGCCTGTGAAAAGCCATTGTAAAGCTTGGTGAAAGCTTGTGAATTTCACCAGTATTTAGTGAATTTGTGGAAAAATCCTTGGTTGGATAATCAAGGTAGTGCATGTAGGTCTTGGACCGAACCACTCTAAATTGTTGTGCATCTTATACTCTGTTTTTATTTTCATAAGTTCTGGAAATTAGTTTCCAACATTGTTAAGAGCTAAATTGTGCTATTCACCCTCTCTAGCATATATTATCGGGACCAACGTGCACCACCTTCACCTTATATTTTATTTGGTCATTCATTAATCCATTTAAGTCACATGAATCCCATATTTTGCTTTCCTCATTTGAGCACCTAATGTACCAATCTCATTACATGCAAATAAATTTAGTCTTATTCTTCCTTTTACTTCACATGATGGGGTCCCACATGTTCCCTTTTAACTTTCTCCTTTTTGCATGCTATCATTTACAAGTAATAGTGAATTTACATGCACATCTCATTATCCCAGATAATTTAACTTTCCTTGATTAGTTAATTCCCATTTAACTTCAAAGGTTGAAATTCCACATAAGTCCTCAAACGTTTCCTTATTGACCATTTCACCCTTTAACTTTTCATCCTTTATAATTTGGTCCTTCCAACATTTCTTTGTCACAATCCAAATTCCAGGACATGACTGGTGCATGGGCCAAATAGGCATAGCCCATTAGGCCCAAGCAAGGCTTTCTATGTAAACCTATTCATTAGTCCCTTTATCACCCATATTTCTTTAAATCCACAGTTCGTAATTTTCAATAATAATTCCTTCGGAAATCAATCGTGACAACCAAGCATATATCATTCTCAAATAGTATTATCGCATGCCCGCCTATGGCGACAATATTAATCAAACTACAGATATAGTGTTTATAATAAATCTCACAATTTACATTTAAACTACCATATATACATACAAAGACCATTGACTACCAGCGGAGTGACTCTGGGCTTCATAATGAACCTACCGAAAGATGAATATGAGGGAGCACCTCGACCTAGGATCCAACTACCTTTGATCTTAAAAACTAAAACATAAAGTTGAAAAGAATGAGTATAAACCCAATGAGTGAACATACGAAGGGAACAAGCAAACGATATGGAAGATCTTTAGAAAACATGATGCACTTGTATTGAAACCATGCAATTTGTATATCATAAACAAACTTGATGCCATGTTGACTTTTAAATCATTTTAAAACATTTAGGAAATTCAACTTTCAACATTCAATGCAATCACATTTCAAACATGCATGAAACACATCAAGGCCAATCCTAACCAGACAACATGGCTCAACGCATACAACTACCATCCTCAACTCAGTTCATGTGCACTCCCACATCGCACATAGCTAATATCCTCATGTGCACTCCCACACCGTACATGGCAAATATCATCATCATGTGCTTTCCCACACCGCACATGGCATATATCATCGACGTGTGCTCTCCTACACTGCACACTACCAGCATCGTCATGTGCATTCCCACACTGCACATGCACGGTCATAATTATCATTCAACATTACATTTCCATGTATGGCACACACAACAACATGTAACAAGAATCTTTGCATAACAATACATCACATGCCACAATTCAATTGGCAATTCAACATAATATTTCAAATATGTAATTCATCACATTTTACATTTAAAAACGTAGAAGTATCACTTGTGAAAAGCTTATTCCCGTACGTAAATTTGAAAAGAGTCCACCAAGGATATTCTAACATTTCGTTCAACACATATGCATTTGTTCAAAACCTGTTAAATGCAAGTTCGCTCACCTTAATAATGTCATCTTATAAAACTAGCACCCACAAGATCCTAATCCAAGTAAATCCTGAAATACCATCAGAACCTATATTTACAATTAAACCATGACAGCCTCAAATAAGTCATGAATTTGAACTTAAAAATTCTAACAAATATACACTAGCTAAATTGCATTTTAACCTAACATTTAATCTAGAATTCTAGTTTAATTCAAAAACCCATTAAATTGACTATTCAAATTTAAGGTTTCTTTACCTTGAAGAGCTTGGAGGAACAAAGATCAACAAAAATCTAATATTTTCAAGAAAAAGAATTTGAAGAAATTAGGAAATGAAATATGAAAATATAACCATAAATTCAGAAATTTCAAGAGTTGCAAATATATACCTTTTGGCTTTAAAAATGAAGATTTGAAGCTGAAAACTCAAGTGTTGATGAAGGTGGAGTAGAAATAGAAAATGAAAGAAAGAAAGAGAGATTTTTTTCTCTCTCTCTCTCCTAGGGTTTAGTTGTGCTAAAAAATGGGGTTAGAAGTTGTGGTTTTGGTGCACAATAAGGTAGGAGAAGGAAGAAGTAAGAAAAGAAAGGAAAGGAAAAGAAATGAAGGAAAAAAATGAAAAATTTGATTTCCATGGTGGTAAGGTGAAAATAGCGTGGGAGCATGATGGAGAAGAAGAAAATATCTTTTGGGTGGATAAAAACTGGTCATGGGAGAAGAAGATAAAAGTCAAAGCTTCCAAAGGAAGCTTTGGCCACACTAATGGTAAAATTATCATTTTGCCCTCCAAGGTTTTTTTCCATTTTTAATTAAGTCCTCCCACAATCTTTTAATTCCAATTTCTTTCTATTTTTCCTCCTTAACACTTGTACCAACAAAATATCAAGTTTGCACTTCAATGCTGTATCACCATAATATTTAAATATATATTTACCCGTGCTAACTTTATTTAATAAAGACACGTAGGCCCCACTAACGTCATTTTTCTCTGAAATTTCCTCGTTCTTTTTCTCCCCCACTTAGATTGACCATATACTCCTCCTTCATAACCAATTTCGATATCGACTAAAATATTAATATTTTAATATTATTTTATTTCAAAAATTTTCACTTGTCTCCTTGGTACCCAAAATGTCCTATTAGGCCCCGATTCACTTCTGAATCACTTTTTATCTCGTTAATTCATCTTCAATAAAAATAATATTATTTAATTATTATTTCTTCGCATGCGAAATATTTTATTCCAAACTATGCCTTTCACCCTTCATCACTTTTAAGCACTCTAATTAACCTCAGTTGGCATCCGATAAGCTTTATTAGCTAACATATCAAAGTACGGCGTGTTACATTCTTCAATTCCAATTTCCTTCTATTTTCCTTTCTTCACACTTGTACAAATAAAATATAAAATTTGCACTTCATCAAAGTGTCACATAATATTTAAATATATACTTACCCACTCTTGCTTAATTTAATAAAGGCACGCGAGCCCCACTAATGCCGTTTTTCTTCAAAATTCTTTCTTACTTCTTCTCCCCCACTTAGACTACTCATATAGTCCTCTTTCATGACTAATTTCAACAATTGATAAAATATTAATATTTTAATATTATTTTATTAATAAAATATTATTTTATTTCACAATATTCTTTTCACCCATCACCACTCTTTGGCACTTAAATTTACATCACTTGACCCTTCGTCTTATCGATAAGGTCTTATTAGCTTCTATACTAGGGTATGGGGTGTTATAATTTCGAGTCGCTCCACTACTAGAGGTCGAGTCGTTCATAGTGTATTTTGATTTGTAAATAGACACTAGTGTTAATGCAAATGTACTTTTGGAGATTATGAACTTTAATGTATTTATACAATGATGTGGAATAAAATTTAGTTAATTTGTTCGGCTTTACATTTTAAGTATATTGCGAAGAATTATACGGTTCAAAGCAATTACATAGATTGGTGGAATGAATATAACGTATTAACAAGAGTTTCAAATAAGGCTTGCTTGGGACTTGGTGGGTTCTCCCTCATGACTTGGACATCGGTAGCGATCAAGGAACAGGTCGTCACAATGGACACCTGAGTGAAATACCAAATGGAACTCTCATAATGGGTCATGTTCAGTGAACTTGTTCCTTAACAAGCACCCACATACTATCCCCAAGTATCTCGCATACTTCAACCTATGAGATCAATTACTTACTTCCAAAGTAAGGAGGCTTAGCATGTACCAACCTTTGAGCATTGTCAATGTCCTTAATCTTGACAACACAATGATTAGGAACATATTTAGGAACAAGGCTTTGATGCATAAGGATCTCATAATTATAACATTTATAATTTCTTTGTGAGGCCATTATATTCCAAAGACTTTATCTACATTAGTCTCTAATAACTCTTTATAAATAAACTCATGGATAAAGAAATACCTCATATATTATATAAAATATCCATAATGTATTTAACATAAAATATGACTAATTAGTGTAGTGTTTTACAAGCACAAAACCGATTGGCTTGCAAGGCTTACACTAACGAGACTATTTTTGGAGCACCAAGTCTTGTAAAAAAATATTCAAATAATTGTATTAACAGAATTGTTTTATAGGTAAACTACAAGGTGAGTGGATATTTCATTCAAAAGATTTTTGAAATGCATGAAATGAGGTTTAAGCATGTTATAATGTAAATGTTTTATAGAAAATAATTGCATGGGGACAAGCTGATTTCTTTGTGATACTGTTTAAGCCCTAAAATAGGGTGAGATTCTTATGATGCTCAAGTGCATGTTTTAAGTTATAAAATGACTTGTGATTGAATGCTATGTCATGTATGATATGGTTTGATGTGAATGCTATGTTTTGTGAATGTCATGTTTGATAATGCATGTCATGGCCACAATGGGCTCGCAAATACCACCAAAGTACAAAGGGTCAAAGTACCCAATTAAGGTAAGGCTCAAAGTACCTTAAATGTGCATTTAACCACTCTGTGTGGCCGATAATACCACTAGAGAAGTTATGAAAGCATTCTGAAGTTATGTATGCATTTTGTTATGAAATTACAATTGATGTATGCAATGTTTATGTATGTATTGATGGGTAAAACCTAATTACATCATGGTTTTACATAAGGAAAATGAGCATGTTTTTCAATGAACAGATAGTAATTTGAAATAAATTCCTTGTTGTTTTGTTTGTTCCCCCTCTATATCCCCCACTGAGTAAATGTAGTCACCATTCTAAAATTTATGTTCTGTAGACCCATAGCCATTTGAATTATAGACAAGTGAAGGATTTGTGAGTCTGTTTTAGTAGGTTCAATGACAATGGCATTCAATAGTATCTTCCACACTTGAGTGACTCCACTTATAGCTAATAGTGGATAGATCGTTTTGGCTAAATGCTAGTCATTTGACATTGCTTATGTATATGTATACTCGGATTATGAACTAGTGTAATGGCTAGTGTAAGGCAAGGTAGCCACAGGTTAGTAGACCTAGGAATAGTTTATGTAATGTCTATTCTAAGTGACTTTAAATATTTTTAGCATAGGACTATGCTTATTGTATATAAATGAAATGTTATGCCATAAAGTATGACTTAAGTAACATTATAGATGCATTTGAGTTAGAAATGATAATTATGTGATGATGGTAATGTATGAGGCTTATGTGGACATGGTGGATTACCTCAAACGGATCTTTATGTCGATCATGACTCGACAAAGGGTTGTGATAATGAAAGAGGTGGGATATAAGCAAAACTGGGTGCAGTAGCACCTACCTTTATCATTTGTCCAAGAAGATCCTCAACTTCTCCAAGGCTTGAAACCATTCATGTAGGAAGGTGTGAAAACCAAGTAGTTTTTTCAAAGAAAGGCTTCCTTGTTCTTTTCGTGGTCTTGTCTACCATTTTCTATTTCTTGCTATACAAAGATGTGACTCTTTAAGCATGAAACCTTCCAATGTTTTTGCTTGAAAATAAGATTTTGGAAACAATGGCTCTGTAAGGATGACCTGTAATGTTGTAATTTGCTTTGCTTGAGAGAGGCTTTAAAGATAAATTGAGAGTGTTGAGGTCCACAATCAAAATCATAAAAATGGATAAGCAAACAATTCAATGCTTAAGCAAAGAGTAATGTTCAATAAGTTTATAGTATTGTAATCTGTGAGAATGTGAGATCAAAATTGATATAAACCGATAAATGTTGGTTTTTTGGTTCTTAAGATTTATTTGATTTTTGTTCTTTAAAATGATTTAGTAAGTTTTGGATTTAAACCCTAAATCAGATGATTTAGTTTGTTTAGACACAAAACATTTGTTCTATCAAATTAGGGAAGAAAGTAATTAAGTTATTTTTTATTTTAAGTCATTAAGCCAACAAATTAATAGCCAAATTCAAATGAGATGCATAAGAGTCGAGACTAGAGCTGGTTAATGCAAATGTGATTCGGACAAGAAAAAACATGGCATTTTTTTCTTTTACTTTGGACATTTGGACATGGTTTAGGACATCGTGCTTTACATTATGCTTTTGACATCTTGATACGAGTTAGGACAACAGGCTACATTTAGCTAAATGACTTTTCTATGTGAGGCTATGGTTTGGACAACAATGTTATTTTCACGATCATGACATATTAAATGTGCATGATTCTGTCTGAGGCTATGTTGAGGATTAAATTATAACTACGAGCTAAACATAGGCTATTAATGGGTTAGTTTTTTTTTCAAGCTCTAGTTTTAGGAGTCTTGAGGGTTTATTTTTATTTTTGTCATTTATTTTTTATGTAACATGAAGTCCAAAGCCTAATTTGGTCTAGGACACTTAGCTATAAAAGTTGTGTAATTAAAAAAAAAACAAATTAAGGAAGAAAGTACTTAGTTTTTTTATTTTTTTGTTTTAAATTCTTAAGCCAACCACTTTTGGATATGTGAACAGGTAAAAAGGTAAACATATAATTCTTAAACATTTAATATCACGTCATCTGCCACATGGGACATCATCAAAATGACACGTTAGCTTGCCATGTTGTAGATGACGTGGCATAAAAATGGCAACTGTACCATTGACTCACAAAAGTTAGTCAATAGTTACTAAGAGGGGCTTATTTGATTTAAAATAAAAGTCCAATGTCTTAATTAAATGTAATAAAAGGATATGAGCTTAATTGGCTTTTTTAGTATAGTTTAAGGGTTTATTTGGGTATTTAGCTAAAAACATTCTCTAGTAGTATACAAAATTTGGCATTTGAACTTCGGTCAAAGAAATTAGTGATGACTCTTATTTTTTTTCAAAAAAAATCTCTTTTATTGCATATAAATTTTTTTGTTTATTTTATTATGTAAAGTGATTTTGTTTTTAAAAAACATTATAGATCACATGCATCACACATGACTAAGAAATTAATAATATCAAAATCGAGAAGGTCACAGATCTCATATCAATAAGAGATAGGATGAGTCTTGAGATTATAAATAAAAGTCTTCCTTCACTAGATAAGTACGTCTTTTAGGTTGAAATTGCAGACTTGTGATAAAGTGGTATCAAAGCCTATTTAACTCTTCACTAATGTAGGACACTCCATAAAATCTATGTGTGAAGGAGCCAAATGAGTATGTGTAAAATATCAATGATCTTCCTCAACAAGAAATGGGATAAGTGTTGGGTGATGGTCTCAAAAGGAGTGCTAGAAGGGGGTGAATATCACTTAAACATATTTTTGAAGGTAACTCTTGGAATCAAAAACTATTTAGAAGATTTTAGGATGGATGGTTCAAGAACTTATTGAGGTTAGTAAACATCAAGTAAAAAGAGGTTAAAATAAGTGGACAAAACTTAATATTTATAGGGGTTCGGTTCATATGACTTATGTCCACTACCTTGATCTTCCTAATCAAGGATTTTTGACCCAACTTTACTAGAACTAGTGAAATTAATAGATTCCACCAAGCTTTTACAAGGTGAGCTTCTAACCCAAGCTTTAAACCCTTACAACAACCCTTAATGTGCCTCACGCACTCTAATAAAAAAAAATAAGAGAAATATGAGGTATAAATGATCACCTAGCTTATCTAAATAGTATAGGTTCAAGCTTAAACACTTTTACAAAGATAAGAGTGGAATACAAATGTAAAAGATAAAGTTTTTTTCTCTTTTAGCTCAACAAACTCTTGGTGTCTTCTCTCATTCCTTTTTTATAGTTGGAGACCTTTTAAATACTTGAAAAATAGCTTTTATCCGTTGGAGATAGATTCTAGCGGTTAGAAAGTTTTGAACCCATTCTAACCATTATTTTGTCTTCTAGTGCTTAAATTCAAATGTGCTGGCAATAAACATTTAATCAATTAAAGGTGAGCATTAACCAATTAAGCCCTTTCTATCTAGTAGTTTCCGTCATTGTGTTAATCAGTTAAATGGGACTTTAATCGATTAGGAACTTTTTATTTTAAGACACTTTTAGACACTGTTTTTTACTAACCTTTTTTCAATGGATTAATCTCTCCCTTAACTGATTGAAGCTTATCTCCTTTTATTCTTAACTGATTAAAATAGGCTTCAACCAATTAAGAAATCTTCAAATTTAGATATCCTCATATGGTGCTCTTTAAAGGTCAATTATCGCTTTGAATTCGAATTTTGGCACTTCTAGGTGCTGCAAGTTTAAGCTTTAATCAATTAACCCTTTTAGTTAACTGATTGGCGAGCTTTTGTTTTACTTCTTGCACCCTTTTAATCAGTTAAGCCCTGTGTTAACTAGTTCGGGCTTTTCTATCTTACCTTTGTATAGCACCCAATTTTGCCTTAACTAATTAAGGCTCCATGTTAATCAATTAACAACATTCTGTCTTCACTAAGTTCTTTCCTCTTTTCTTGTCTTAACTTATTAACTCATCTTGTAATTGAGCAAGGTTCTTGACTTGCTTTCAAACAACAACTCTATTAATGGATTTAAACTTTGTCCTGCACACTTAAATGATATAGTTAGATATAAAAGGATGAGGAATGTTTTGTTATCATCAAAAACATACGGAGTCAACTTTCTCCCTCTTTTTTAATGATGACAAAACACTCATGGATTAAGAGTGCAATGTGTTGTTGGATTTACCATGTAAGTGCACATATCATTGACAAGTAATAAAATGAAAAATAAAATATCGTTCCCACTAGGAATTGCACCAAAATCTTTTGCTCACTACTAAAATTAACACATTCAATCTTATCCAAACAACTAATTTTTAAAACAACTGAAAACCAAAGCAACAAAAACTAAAAACAAGAATAGCAAATTAACTAGATAAACTCGATCAAACAAAAACCTAAAACCATAATATCCCCTCAACACTTCATTTGAAGCTCTTCTAATCTCTCTTTACTTTTGTAAACCTAGAGTTTTAATGTATTCATAAGTCTCTTCTGATGTTCTTATAAAAATATCTCTCTTAACCAATATATTATATTCATATGCAAATTGTGATAATTCTATTTTATAGAATTATTGCTTCTCATTTTGTTGTTAAAAGCTAGTTAAGTTCTTGAGTTTAGATTAGGATTCAATAAGGTTTAGTTATTTTTCTTATTAGTTTACTTTTATTAAGTTATTTTATTTTATACTATTTTTATGTTTATTTACTTTAGGTTTTTTTTTATAATTGGGGAGATTCGAACCTTACTCTTTAAGTTGTGAGATCATGCATCAACCAACATGCCAAATGCTCATGTGCATTTATTTACTTTAGTTTAATTATTATTTATTAGTTGTTATGCTTTTGTTTAAATTTTTAATCTCTTTCTTGCTTATTTTCAATGGAGTTGAATTGTTTATTCCAATTTGTTCTTAATGCTTTTAATTGCTTGATCACCAATTAAATTGATTTGGAAACCTAAACATAACTTGAGAAAGGGAGTGTAGTGTAGGCTAAAACTCGAATAGCATATAATCATATTTATTTGCTTGGATGAATAAATTGATTTGTGTATAGGATAGAGATATATACCTATATGTCGTATGTAGCCAATATTAGAGCTTGAACTTAATGAGTCTATTTTCATTTCAATACACTTAGAGATATAATGTTTTGATTAAATTAGATATTTTATAAGAGTTTCGAGAGTGCTTTATAAATAATTGAGGATTTTAGGTTAGTAATTCAACTCATTGAAAAAAGTTAAGAGAGAGAGAAAGGTAAGATTTAGAAGTGTGAGTGATATTGTAATCCTAGGCTTGTTTGAGTTGATTTTTATCCAATTTTATTGCTGCTTTAATTTTTTAGTTTAAATTCTTTTTAATTAGATTTAGTTAATTTATATTTATTTAGTTACTTAATTTTGTTTATTGGATATGACTGAATTGTGTTAATTTTAGTACTTCGTGAAATTTTAGATCAATTCTCTATAGGTTTGACACTCTACTTGCCATTATATTATCTATTTGATATGCATACTTGCATGGATAGAAAATTAGACAACAATTTTTTGGCACTAGTGCCAGGGAATTGTTTTTTAAAATTTGTACTAATATTAATACCAAGCAAATTTAGCCTTAATTCAAACTTTATTTTTCTTGTTTTTAGGCATATTTGGTTGTTGTATGTAAAGGGGAAACTTGAATCTTATTCCTTTTAATCTAGAGATAGAAAAAACTTTTAGAAGAATTCGAAGGGAAAATTTGCAAGTTCAAACTCTAAATCAAACAATGGCTGAAGATAATAATAATAATGGCAACAATGCTGTCAATCAGATTCTTGAAGAGAACAAAGCCTTGCAAGATTATGTTGTTCATTTCCTACAAGGTGTAATACCCCGTACTTTGATATGGTGACTAATAAAGCTTATTGGATGCCAATTGAGGTTAATTATAATGTTTAGAAATGATGAAAGATGAAGGAATAGTTTGGGATAAAATATTTTACACACGAGAAAATAATAATATTTTTATCGGAGAAGAATTTGTGAGATAAAGTGTGATTCAGAAGTCAATTGAGGCATAATAAGGTATTTTGGGTGCCAAGGAGAAAAAAGAAGATAAGAGGAAATTTTTGGAATAAAATAATATTAAAATATTAATATTTTATTCAGTGTCAAAATTTTCCATGAAGAAGAAGTATATGGTCAATCTAAGTGGGGGAGAAGAAGAATGAGAGAATTTTGGAGAAAAATGATGTTAATGGGGCTGCGTGTCTTTATTAAGTAAAGATAGTGCGGGTAAATAAATATTTTAAATATTATGGGGACACCGCGTTGGAGTACAAACTTCATACTTTGTTTGTGCATGTGTAGAAGAAGGTAATTGAAGGAAATTGGAGTTAAATGAGTGTTGGGAGGACTAAATTAAAATGGAAGGAAACAAAAAAGGGCAAAACGGTAATTTTATATGAAGTTTAGTCAAAGCTTCCAAAAAAAGCTTTGACTTTGATTTTTTTAGGCCAAGACCGACCTTATCCTTTCCCCCAGCAGATTTTTCTTCTTCTTCATCCATGCTCCATGCCATTCGTGAAGCTTCCATGCCATTTTCTCTTTATCCACCATGAAATCAAGTTTTCTTCACTTTCCTTTTCATGTTTTCTTTTCCTTTATTCTCCAAACTTCTTGAGCATTAAATTTACAGCCTTTAACCCCAATTTCCAGCACACCTAAACCCTAGGAGGAGAAGAAAGAAAAATAGAGAAAGGAAGAAAAAGCTTAGTTTTGGTGATTCAAGTAAGGAACGGTAAAAATTCTTGTTTTTGGCTTGAGTAGTCTTTGAAAATGAGTTAGTGACTTAGAGAAATGTCTTGTGGCAGCAAAGATTGGCTTGATTGGAGAAAATTGGTAACATGTAATGTCAAGCCTGACCTTATAAAGTACTTGCCATGTCCTTCATGTGATTGACAGTATGCTTGCATACTTGGAAAGCCCCGAAAAATCGTCAAAAGCCGATATTGTACCAAATGGTACTATAAAGTTGAATTGAGCCTCGAACTAGTCTAAATAAAGATCTTAAGATGAAATTGAGAATTTTAAATTCCCAGAATAACTTAAAATGGTGATTCGGAGTTCGAGGACCGATATGGAGTCAAATTAGAATTTTCATGATCCGAGGGTAAAATGGTCATTTCACCACCCGAGGTTAAGATGTGAGAGTTAGATGAAATTTTTGACTAAGACTGACTATTTAGAACATAATTTCAGTTTGAGAAGTGAAAATTTTTAATTCTGACATTTTTTCGAGCATAGGGGTAAAATAGTCATTTTGCCACCTCAAGGGCAAAATATTAATTTTACACCACCTAACACTTGTCCAGCACATGGATTTCACCTAATATTATCATGGATAATTGAGAAAATTTAAGTGGTGGAGAGAGATTGCTTAATGGGTAAGTATAACACATGGACCAATGGAATGATGACATGTGTCAAGTTTATATCCATTTATTATTTAGCTTTAAATTAACATAAAATCAGCCTATTTCTCATTCATATGGCTGGCCAAAACAAGAACCAAAGGAAGAACAAAGAAAGAAAAGAAAGAACACAAACCCTAGGTGGAAAAATTGAAAAAAAAGTGTGGGATTTCAAGGGATTAAGCTAATAAAGGTAAAATTTTATGATTTTATCTTGTGATTTACACTACCCATGCTTTCTTTTTCATTTTCCATGCTTAGAACTCAAGTTTGCATGATGAACCCATGCTGGCCGAATTTGAGAGGAGAGGTTTTGAGCATTGATTTTGCTAGATTTCAAGCTAATTAAGTGTTTTTGGTTGTTTGGTAATGGAAAGTATGAAAATCTAGCAAGGAATCACTTTGTTCTTCACAAACCCACAAGAGGCTGAATTTTCTAGGGAGGATATTGAGGCTGAAATTGATGATATTTCAT
>NC_030859.1:9970129-9978889 GCF_000208745.1 Theobroma cacao | reverse complement strand
GTGGTATTTAATGACTGGTGAGGCTAGAAATTTAATGGGAAATTTTGGCATGAAAATCTGAATTTTTACCTAATGTATAGACATGTGCGATTTATGGTTCGGACTGATAAATTGAATCATATTCACAGTCATTGAGGTATTTTAAGTATAATTGGAGTGTAGAAAGTGAAAGAAATCGATTTGGAGTTAAATTGGAGGTTTTACCCAATTACATTGAGAATAGTGCGAATTAGGTCGAATACCGTATTTAAACGGCTATTCGGACATTTTGCATCACATTTCGTGCATTCATATAGATTTATAGAGCTTGAAATAGTTTATGATAAATTTACACAAATTATTGAAATTTGTGTCACGTATGATGTATAGGTGGTGAATCCTTTACTAAGGGCAAAGAAATTGTACCCGAGGATCGGTAGTCAGAGTACTCTAGAAATTCGACTCCTGAAATAGTGAGTAACCTTATCATCATTTTAATTATCTAAAGTGGTCTTTTTATTGAATTTTGTGAAATTTATGGAAAATGAGTTTAAATGGTTAATTTTTAGGTTTTACAAACAAAATGTGTTTAAATGAAAAGATTTTATAAATTATCTTAAAATCGAATGATGGCTTTGAAAATAGAGTAACTGGAGACCACTTGATGTGTTGTAATTTTTTATTCTAATTGATGGCTTATGATAATGTGTTGGCATGACTGGCTGGAATTGTGATTTGTTAACTGTATGAATTGTTCTGTTTTATATTTACAGGATGGGTAGTATAATATTAGTCATGTCATGCTGTTAAAATTTTATTGTATGGTGGGTTTAGCTGGCTGCAGTGGGCTGGTTCTGTGGACCAGCCTTTTTAAAGGGCACGAAATCCGGTTATATATGTACCTCGGTCGGAGAGGAGCGTAAGGTATCTCCTGAGGTATGGTTAGAGTTTATGTCACGCCGAACCACCTCGTGATGATGAACTCCGCTAACGCCAAGGAACGACTGTGTTTTTAAAATAAAAACATGTTTACGTGTATACGAACTTTTTAACAGCCTTGGCGGACTCGGTTAAATGCCTCGGCCAAGGTATTCCCGAGAATGAATTTGGCAGGAGCCAAGCTTTTAAGATACTCATAAGCCATGTTGATTATTTAAATGAAATGAATATTTATGTTATGAAATACATATTGAGATGGAATATTTTAATCGTCTCCTTTAACTCGACTTTAGATATTTTGAATGATGTCTATTTACTCACTGGGATTTTATAATCTCAACACCCTCATTTCCATCCATTTCAGGCTCAGAATAGGTTGTAGATAGCTGATTTCATCGAGGCTACCATTGGGTTTGCATCCTCCAAACTGTAGGTTCATAGTTTTTTCTTATTTTTGGTTATTCGGGGGCCCATTGGTCATTGTAAATTAAGTTAAATACTTTGGCTTACTGTATTACAGTATGTATGAATTTATTTAGCTTTTACGCTACAAAAATTATTTACCGATAACTTTATAAATATTATTTTATAAGAAAATAGAATATTTTATTGAATATTTTATTATATTCAAATAATTGTAATTTCATTTTAAATGAAGGTTTTAGATGTTTAAACTTATTTTTGATTATGAATTACATGTTTTGTACTCACTTACTACATTTTTAGCAGATTTCGAGACCTTAGAGGAAAAGTGACCAAAATGCCCCTGTGAGGAAAAATTTATTTTTCTATTGTTTTGAATTGGATATAGTTTATAATCTCTCAAAACATGATTTTCGTAACTAATACTCATAGGGGAAGTGAGAAAAACTGATGTTAAGCCTTGTGAGGTTTCGATTGACATTTCGAGTAATGAATGTCTATCGGGACGTCGCGATGGTTGTCACGGGCTCAATGGGAGTTTCGGGTCGTGACATGTAAGCCAACAAACCCATGGGTACATGAAGGACTCAAAGTGAAAAAGGAAAATGGTAAGCTTAACACTATGTTTTAAAGCATACGGTTAGTTGAATATTGTGAGGCATTATGGTTGTTGGAAGGATTTATTTGCCTAAGCTAGTTGAAAATTATTAAGATTGTATGGCATGTTGTTTAAAAGAAATGAAAAAACAATATTGTGGATGGAGGATTGAGAAACAAAGTATTGAAAGTTAGATGGATAACGATGCATGTAAACTAGGAAATAATCGAGTGAAAGTGAGAATGATTGTTGCTGCCATATATGTGAATTATGTGTGGAAATATAAGATGGATTTGTGTAGAAATTATTTAGAAAGTTTGAAGTAGGCACGTGACATCATAAATAAGTTACCGGTGATATAATCTAAGGAATTTCTTAAGCAATGGATATAAGTAAGTTTGGTAAAAATGTGTTAAGATGTGAGTTAGTTGAAGATGGTTTCATGATAGGATGAAAAATATAAATTTGAGTAAGGATTAATTGATTGAAGTGCTGCCCGTATACGTATATAATTAAATATATTGAGTTCGTATTATTGTTAGGAAGTGCAAAGATAAGGTTAGAGTATTGTGGTGGCATGTTGGAGTAAATAACGAGCGACCGGCTAGTGAAAATAGTTAGAGACACCTCCAATCAAATAGCAATGTAATATCCCGCTATAGTAAGGTGAGTGAACTTGCATTAAAATGTTTTGGGGATATACACATTTATGTTTGATTGAATCCTCTAAAATGTTTTATTGGTTTTTCTTCAAAAATTTGCACGAGAACAAGCCTTTAGTGAAATGTTTTTGTGATGTGGAATATGATTGTGATGAATCTATGTACTTCTATATGACGCTGATAGGTATATAAAGATATATGATACATATATATATATTGTTAAGTAATTTTGTATAATTGATGTAACCGTGCATGTGCGGGGTGGGCAGTGCACATGCCGGTAATGATGCTGTAGTGATATTTATAACCGTGCATGTGTGGAGTGGGTAGTGCATATGTGGGTAATGATGCTGTGGTGATATTCACAACCGTGCATGTGCGGAGTGGGCAGTGCACATGCCGGTAATGATGCTGTCGTGATATTCACAACCGTGCATGTGTGGAGTGGGCAGTGCATATGCCGGTAATGATGCTGTCGTGATATTCACAATCGTGCATGTGCGGAGTAGGTAGTGCACATGTCAGTAATGATGCACATGAGCTGGATGAGATGTGGTGGTATACTAATTGATATATGCTTAAGTATATGTATATACAATAGAAAGATTATGATTATAATATGTGATTGTTGGTCCCGTTTATATGTGCTAGAGGGGGGCTGAATAGCATAATTTGGCTCTTGACAAGATGAGAAACTAATATCCAGAACTTAAGAAAGTAAAAACAAAGTATAAGGTGCACAACAATTTAGAGTGGTTTGGTCCAAGACCTACACCCACTACCTTGATTATCCAACCAAGGATTTTTTCAACGATTCACTAAGAATTCGGTGAAATTCACAAGCTTTCACCAAGCTTTTATAATGGCTTTTCGCAAGCTCAGCCAAAACCTTTACACTAGTTTTTCACGAGCTCAATTGAAACCCAAAGTGGTTTTCCAAGGCTCAACCACAACCTATAACATTCAAGCTTTCCCAAGCTTGAACAACCACTTAGAGTGACTTCCTCACTCTAAGTATATAAGAAGAGAAAGTATAGAAAGTACCTATGATCACAAGTTGATCTTATTGGTACAAGGTTGAATGCTAAATACAATGACAAAGAGTAGGCTTTTAAGTGCAGACAAGTGCAGTGAAGCTTTTTTGGTTTTTCTTCTTTCTAAAGCTCAAATCTCATTCAAGGCTTCAAAAAACTTGTTTCTCATTGTTGGAAGACCCTTTTATACTTGGAGATACAACTTTGATGGCAGTTTGACAATTTATGGCCGTTGGAAAAAGTTGAGGATGAGTTCTAGCCGTTAATCTGTCTTGTAGTGCTTTGGTTCAAATTGCAGACAGAAAGCTCTTAGTCAACTAACTTGGTTGACTAAGTTGATTTTGTTTCTAGTTTACAAATTCTGGCAAAGGGCACTTAGTTGATTGACTTGGTTGACTAAGTTGGTTCTATTTCTCAAACTCTTCAGCCCATCATTGCTCCAATTTGAATTTTTGGTCAACCAATGTTCTTCCTTATTTAACCAGCAAGCTTCCTCCTTATTATTTAGTTACATCTTGTTGATTTTATTCCTTTTTTTCTTTCAAAAATACTCTTTGAAGAGTTAAGAAATTAATTTCATATATTAATTTTCTGCACACTCAAGTAAAGGTATTAGACACAAATAAATGGGAATGTTTTATTATCATCAAAAACTAATGGAGTCAACAATCTCCCCCTTTTTGATGATGACAAAACACTCCTTGATTAACAACATAGTGCCATTTTAAATTCTTTTTAGTTTTCTGCAGGAATTGAGGATTGCTCCCCCTATGTATAAGCTCCCTCTTAGTGTGTCCATATTTGCTTATTTTATTTCAGCCAGTTTTATTCTCATCATATAGAAAATGATATTGTATATTTAGAGAATATATATGTGCAGCAATATAGAGTGATTTGCATCCATAATTTTTCAGCTGTAAGTTTTGACAGATTTTTATCTATGTTCCAGCAGCTGTCAATAGTCAATTGATTTCAGATTGTGTTTACATCATCCACATTTCAATTGATATGCTATATGCTTCATCTATAACTTATTCTCATCAGACATTATATAAACATCATCTATTCAGTATGTAAATCCATATCAACATATTAGCAGCAGATTTTGTTATAACAGTCAAAATATCAAAACATCAGCAGACTTTAGTTTATAGCAGTTAAATATCATAAACATATCAACATTCATGTTCCACATACATCCACATAAATAACAAAATTAGAGCTGAGTGTTTAGGTGCCACCAAGGAGCAAATAACACTTGATTAAAGGTATTTCGAAAATGCCCTTGGACTATTTTTGCTTCCTATCTCCTATTTCTCTAATTTCATGCTCCCCTAGTTCTGCTTTCTTTCCTTTCCTAGGTTCTTGGTTCCTCTACCCTAACTTTTTTTTTATTTTTTAAACATTATTCTCTAGTTCCTGCTCCCCTAGTACCATACTACTCCCCTTTTTTGTTAGCATCAAAGGAGGGGGATTCTACTAATCAGATGAAGCATAGGGTGAGGATTCAGTTCTGTAGAAAGGGTTAAGAGGAAACGAAGAGGGTTCTCAGAGAGGAGATGACTTTTAGGAGAGGATTTGGGAGAAGATTTGTCTGAAACATGAACTGGACTGTGAGGAGAAGAGGCTAAAACTGGTTTGGACTTCTCTGTCAATCTAGAAGACTTTCTTCTTTTGAGAAAGGCTGTCTTAGTTGCCATAGTCTTCCTTCCTTTGGTTGGTTGTTTTGCCTTAGTTGGTGATGCTGTGGTGGCTTCTGGTTTCCCTATTTTTGCCTTTAGTTTGGGAGTTAAAATAGGTTTCTTTCCTTTTCTTACATTTGCACCATCCTTCTGAGTTGCTGTCTTGACAGTGTCTTTTTCAGCTTGTTCCTCTTTGACCATTTGATGAAAAATGTCCATAATGGAAATTTCTTTTGAATTTGGAGAAGAGGCTTGATGTTTCTCAGTTTCTGCACCAACTACTTCAGTCATTTGTTCTGAGTCATTTTTGCTTTGAGGTTTAGGGAGGGGTGATTGGCTAGCTCTTCAACTCCTTGTGAGGAGTCCTCAATTTGCAGAATAGGACTGACAAACTTGTAGGTAGAGCCGTCAGCTTGAGTGCCAAAAATTGCAGACTTCTCTGCTGGCTCTGCTGAACCTTCAGCACCTTACTGTGTAGGTGCAGTGCTAGATGTGGCAGAACTGTCTGCGGCCACAAGTTCAGATGCCATGTTTTCTTTCTCCTTCAACTTGTTTTCCAACTCAGTGATTTTATCTTCTATTTTATGTAGCTTCACTCCTTGGTTAGTCAACTTACCATCAATCCTCATAAGCAAATTAAAAATCATCTCATTCGAAAATCTGGAAGGAGCTTCTTCAGGTTGAGCAGGTAGACTGTGATCTTTTCTTGGGCTAGTTTTGGAGGTTTTGATAAACTTCTCTCCATCGAGCACATATCCCATCTTAATTAAGTTGCCATAATAAATGGCTTGGTCTCTAGTTTTCACCAGGTTCATATCATACCTTTTAGCCCATATTCCTTTCTTCTGCACAAGGGATGTAATCACATTCCCATATGGCAGATTTACCTTATCAAGTCTGCAGGCACTTCTCATTTTCTCAATCATAAATCTCCCCAGATTTAGAGACACTCCATTAAAAGCATGCTCCATCAGCCAAAGATCTTGGAGGCTGATGTAGCTAAGACTTCCACTCCTCCCTTGAATATTTGCTGTAATGAAGTAATGCAGTATCCTAATTTGTGGATTGATTATTAGACCTGAATTACTTTTAGAGGAGTATTTTTCTTTCCTTCCAGCGATGATTTCCCACAGTGAGGACGGATCATATTTTTCTAGAAGTTCAAATTCACCTACTTCACCCTCTAATTTCAGCAAGTTCCCTAAATCTTCAGCAGTCACAACAAACTCTTTTCCATTCAAATAGACATTCAAGCCATCTTCTACATAGTCATCAAAATCTATTAATTCCTTTTCTTTCAAAGTAATGCTAGAGTAAATTTCTTTAACCAGACTTGAACTATATGACCTATTCTTAAAGGTGCTGTAACCTTTAAGTTTTAGCTCATTAAAGTACTCAGATAGACTTGTCTGGATTTCTACATTTTCCTTAAAACTCTTCTAATCAATAAATTTTCCGCATGAGATTGGTGCATTTTCTATATTCTTGAATCTGTATTCATGCAGCTTATTTCTAAATTTCGAGGAAGAAGAGGAACTAATACCTTTCTAGAGTGAGGGTTCTGTATCTTTTTTCTTGTGTATTCTCTACTTGTTTTCTCTTAGTTTCTCGGCTATTTCCTTCACTGAGGCAGGCACAATTTTTTGTTTCTTCTTCTGACTTTTTGTTCCAATTTCTTCCCCCATTGGTCTTTTTCCTTTCTTCTTCTCTGATACTTCTTTACTTTGAGATGTTCTAGCCATTTTGGTTCTAGAAATTTCTGAAGATTTGAGTTGGTTTTAGAGGCAACTAAGAAGACTTAGGTTTTTGTTTTTAGAGCAACGGGTTGCAGAGGAGAGGGAAGAAGAGGTTGGTAGCAGTTATTGCTCAAAAAACTTCTCATCTTCCTTTAAGAACCGTCCTACTTTTATTTCTTTATATTTTCAGATCTTCCTCTAAAATTTTGATTATTTACCTTTGGCAACTCTGCTCATTCCTCTTTACACCCGGTAAATCAAATTTTTACCACAATTTACTTCTATTTCATTAAACTCATTGAGTCTTATTATTTAAGGATGTCAGGCCACTCTTAGTTGACTAAGAATTCCTTAGTCGACTGAATGCATTCTGTTTTCAATGTGAGAGTCAAATATTTTCTTATAATTCCTTCACATTAACCATCCTCAAATTTCTTCTAATCTCACAGAATCTATCTTCACTCAGTGGTTTGGTAAAAATGTCTGCTAATTGATGTAGAGTATTCACAAAATCTATTTTAATGTCATTTTTCACTACATGGTCTCTAATAAAATGGTGTCTAATTTCAATGTGCTTTGTCCTAGAATGTTGTACAGGATGTTTTGATATGTTGATTGCACTTGTATTATCATAGTATATTGGTACATTATACATAGTTATTCCATAGTCTTTTAATTGTTGCTTGATCCAAAGGATTTGTGCACAGCAGCTACCTAATGATACATATTCAGCCTCTGCTGTAGATAGTGCCACTGAGTTTTGCTTCTTGCTGGACCAAGACACAAGCATCCTTCCTAGAAATTAGCATGTTTCGCTAATGCTTTTCCTATCAGTTCTGCTCCCAACAAAGTCAGCATCTGAATATCCAACTAAGCTAAGAGTTGAGTTTCTAGAGTACCATATTCCTAGTTCTTGAGTGTCTATGAGGTATCTAAAAATTCTCTTAACAGCTGTTAGGTGTGATTCTTTAGGCTGTGACTGAAATCTAGCACACAGGCACACACAAAACTGAATGTCTGGTCTACTTACTATTAAGTAAAGAAGAGAGCCGATCATACTTCTATAGAGCTTTTGATCTACATCTTTACCTTTTTTATCTAAATCGAGTTTGGTGGATGGACTCATTGGTGTGGAAATTGATTTCAGCTTTAGCATATCGAACTTCTTGAGCATATCATAAGTATATCTTTCTTGCTTAATGAAGATTCCTTCCTCACTTTGTTTGATTTGAAGACCAAGGAAGTACTTCTGTCACGACCCAAATTCCGAGCCATGACCGACGCATGGGTCCAATGGCCGTAATGCACTAAACCCAAGCAAGCCTATTATTTATCTTACTCATCATACCATCAAATATTGTTATCTTACTCATCATACCATCAAATATTGTTAAGTCACAAATTGTACCTTTAAACCAAAATAGTAATATACATTGCCAACTCGTACTGGCATTACTCATTTAAAATATACATACATTGCCTACAACATGTATCTTAATAATTTACATCAAGTTTGTCTATACATAACCAAATAATACTGGACTTCCAGCGAAGTGACTCGGATGAATCTACAGCTACCGAATGCCGAGACACCTACCAAAAGATGGACACAGGTCTACAAGGACACCTCGTCCTAGTTACCGACTGCCTCGTGATCTGAAAACATGAATTTGAAAATGGTGAGTATAAACCCAATGAGTGAACAAG